>NW_019384668.1:69989-140065 GCF_000671375.1 Centruroides sculpturatus | reverse complement strand
ATATATTCTAGATTTATTTTTTTTATTATTTAGAATTTCTTAAAACAAATTTTCTCTTTTTAAATTGCTAATAATTTATTAAAATATTTTAAAATTATATTCATAAAAAATTTTTATGGTATTTTATATATTGAATTACTTAGTAATTTTTGCTGATTATATAAGAGTTCCAGGAAAATTGTTTCATATTATGTACAAAAAAAATGTGATGTGCGGTAGATAATATTATATATCTAGAAATAAAAATCATTTGATCAATTTTCACGCTTTCAATTCGAATCAGATGATAAATATTTCATATGGTAACTTGGGAAAATTTATCTTAATGTCTCGAGTGATCGAAATTCAAAGCCAAACGAAACTTCACACTCTATCCAAAATGAACATTAACAAAATGCTTTAAGGCCTTATTCGTATCCTAAGAGACTTCTAAAATGGAACCATCTTTATCATCGAGATCATCTTGCAACTTATCAGAAATTCAAGAGTTTCATTTATTGTCCAACTAATTTAAAATGTAGAATAAATTTATTTTTAACATAATTGCTTTTATAGTTTCTTGTAAGTATCAGTTATTATTTAAGTAAATATATTATTAGATATATTAATAGAAAAATTCAATTAAAATTCTATAACTATACCAATTAAAATTCTAACTGAAAAATAATCCAGCTTAATAGTAATTACAATTTTAATTTACTTTGATTGTATAAATTAAAATCGAAATTAATCTCTGAATTTATTGTTTTTATAAAAGGATTATGCATTTTATTTATCGCTGTTACGATATTAAAAGAATAAATTATAAGAAATAATAGATTTATATATTAAAAAAAAATTGTTGATGACTTCGTTATGATGGATAAATAACTTTCCAAATATAAAATTAATTGCGCATCGAGGATTATGAAAGATGAGAAAAATCAATCTTATAAACTAAAGAAATCTCTCGAGCCTCTTGTGAAATACTATTTAAACCAGAAAAAATTAGAGACTTTTTAAATAATGTTTTCTACAACCTTTTAGTTTTAAAGGAAGTTTAAAGAATTTTTTTAGGAGTGTAAAAATAAAAAAATTATTTCTTGTAGATACAGTATTATAATCTATATAAAACGAACGCCTAAAGGATATTTTTTAAATTATCCTTTAGGTATTCTCTTTATTTTAAACTTTTCATTCTTTAAATTACCCTTTAGCTTACTTTATTTTAATTACAGTTTTTCAAAGTTATTAAATAAGGTTGGATAACTAAAATATCGATCAATATTAATCAATACGACTAAAAAGTACCGTATATTATTTAAAATTCTAGTTAATTATTTGATAATAACTTATAATTTTATAAAGTATATTTAAATAATTAAAATTTAACTAATAAAATTATAATTTTTTGTAATTAATATATTTAATTTAGGCCTATATAAGTATTGATCCTTAGGCTATATAAATGAATTTATATTACCTACGGATCGATACAGAACAAGATAAACTTCGACTTTAAAAAATATATAAGAAAAATGAGTTTTATGAGGGGGAAAAAAGACACTTTTAAGTTTAAAGTTCAAGGTTCAACATACTTTTTTCATAATTAATCAAATAGTCAATAAATGAGTTTGTTTGGTTATTACATTTGCACACTCAGTTCAAGGATCGTGTTTAACGATTTATTAGAGTTAGACTAACGATGTTTACAATCAAAACATTACTAAAGTAGCTCAAATTTACTTATATTAGTCTCTTTGTTTGCTAAAAAATTTAACCAAACTTTACAGAATCAAAATTAACTCAGAAGTTTAACTCGAGAAAATTGATTTTAGAAAAGAGAACTGTTTACTGAATTTAATATATATATTTTTATAAATTTTATTAAATTAATTTTCTAATTTAAACAGTTCTCTTTTGTTGATTTTCAAATTTTATTGATAAAAGTTCATTTCGTTTTAATTTAATTTCATATAAAGATAAAAAAAAAGTTAGTTAAAAATTTCTAATAATTAATTTCCATGTAAATTTTATTACAGATCTAAAATGCATGTTTTACACTATTCAATTATGTACAAACATAATTGAATAGGTTACATTTATTAAATGCCCAGATAAAAGAATTAGAATACAATTATCATAATTGCCTAGATAAGAATGAATACTACTACATATAAATATATATGGAGATGATAGTATATAGAATGGTTACATCAACATAAAAAAGCATAATATTTATTAATATATTCAGTTTCAAATAAAAAAATGATAACTAGGCTTTAGCTTAGAAAAGAATAATGATTTTCAAACGCAGTTTATAAATATGAAATGTGAATACTTTAAGATTGATAAGATAACTTATATAATGAGATATATCAGCATATTCATTGTGAGAATATACCCATAAGTAATTCTAAAATTACAACAAATAGATCAACTATAATTTAAATATATATATATATATATATNTTTTCTTTTTGAAAAAATCTTGAGATTTATACTGTAAATTTTTAAAATAATATCGACCAAAATAACATTTTATGAAAATTTTTTGTAATTAACATAAAAATGCTATGTTTATTTAATTAAGATGCGCTATATTAAAGAAATTTTAAAAATTTATTTATTATTTTAAAGATAATTATATTTAAAACATTGTAAACAAACTTTAGAGTTATCGAATACAAACATAAATTTTTATTAGAAAATTAATAATTAATCTATTAATACTTGTAATTTTTGTTATAAATTTTTAAATGTAAACTTAGCAGTATTATTTTAAAAATTTACAGTATAAATCTAAAGATTTTTTTATAAAGACAAGAAAAAATTGTTTAAAATTTTCTTGTAATCATAACAAAACAATATAAAAAAAAGTAAGCATTTCAAGCTTCAAGAAAAATCAATAATTGTAAATAATAAAATTTGTTTTAAAAAAGTATAAATGCCAGACAATAAGCATTAATATCGTAACAGCAGATAATTGGATAGTTTCGATTATTACGAAGTGGACTCGTAATTTTGCATAATTTATTTTAACGTTTATATGGACGTAGGGAATTCTTAAAATTATTTTACATAATAAAATACTTTAAAAATATGTTAAGTTTTAAATTAATTATAGAAAACTTTATTTTATATTTTTCGGCTTAAGGTAATTACTACTTTTCGCGTATAATATTCACTATTCACTAGAGATGTATTTTTAATTAGCAATAATGTTCCAGCAGCTTTTGATAAATGAAAAATGTTTGATAATTATACATCGGACAACCTAACACGGTTTTCAAATATTAATGCTCTTAATGATTTCTTTAATGTATAAATTCTATCTAACAAATTTAGAAAATGTGACTGAATTCTTAAGAAAGAGAAGTATTGAATTCTTCATTTTTTTATATTTAAATTACAATAATATTATAGGTATATAAGTGTTTATATTGCTTTTTATTATTCTATGTGAGAAATGCTAAAAACAAAATAATAATATAATAATAATTAATAAGTAAATAAAAATAAGAGAGAAAATAGAAATATTGTTTTGATTTTAAGATTTGGCCCATTGTTGCTGATAACAAGGGACACTATGACATGTAAAATAGTTAAAAATGTATTGAAAATTCTTCAAATTTATGACAACTTAATCCTTTCACGAATAAATGAACTAATGGATCAAAGAAAAAGAAGAAAGATAAAGACTCGTTCAATCGAGTTAATGTGTGGTAGTAATTAAAGCAACTGATAAAGATTCTAAAGATTTATGTATTTTTTTTTTTTTATTACAATTTATTTAATAGAGCACATTTTAATTATCATGGAAGCCCTATTATTTGTGTAATTTACAAGTAAATGTCAAAAAAGAACAATTAAAACAAAGGCTTATAAAATATTAACCTTCGTTTTGCTACATTACATCTTTCAGGTTTAGTATCGAATGGTATTTATCAGTAGGAGAGTGCAAAATTAGATAACAAAAGTTGGGATTTTAGATTTTTGCAACTATCAGAATAGACAAAGTGGTTTTTGTAAAATCTCGATTCTCTATGGAACCGTATACAATAGTACGAGCATCTTGTATAGGACCCTGAAGATCGTAGTTACATCACTACTCCATACCATCTCTGTTTCCCTAGTGTCTACGTTTTTAGTATTTTTAATGCTATCCTGCCACCTTGTGAGAAAAACAGCAACTAAAATTTTAGGATACCGTATATAGATTATTAATTTTAGTAAAGCATAGATTTTTTTTTGGTCGTAAATATGTTTAGTTTTGGTTTAAATTACCTAGCAACATTAAGAAAACAAATATTTTAATAGAATTTAAAAGTTATTGATCGTGTTAATGAGAGGTCAGTATCAAAATGCAGCTTTAGTGTTTAAGTTGTTTACATTGAAGAAAGTAACGAAACTTGTTACCTTTTATCTAGATGAAACTCAATATTGGCAATATGTAGCTTAATATGAATAGAGTGTTTCATTTTTAGACAAAATTTTAATATGGATAGTCCATATTTTTCCACACAAAAATTTCTTGACAATAAACAGGTGATTAATTTTTATATTGGTTTGTTTACTGCTAAAAAATTATTTCTCTGTATTATATCAGGAAATTTTAATGTTATTAATTTATTAAATGTTTAACTTTTTAAATGTTAAATAACAAATCTTTTGTTTAATCTTGCATATTAAAAAATGATGATAATTATAAAGAACATTACAATAAATTTAGGTCAAAGTGTAAATTTCTAAATGACAATCTAGCTAATAACAACAGATATAATTGCAATTTATTCGATTGTAAGATTGTCGTAGGGGTGTGGTGGAATTTACTTAATTGTTTCTGATAATCAGTAAATCCTGGGGGATTAATTAAGCTTTCCTTTCTAATTTTGTAACTGAAAGATAAGAGAAAAAGGTGGCATTTGAAAAATTTTCTATAATCTCTATAATTACATAAATTGAATATTTTTCTAGTTCGAGTATATTGATAATTAGTTGCGAGAGAAGTCAAAATGATGTTCGGATGAATAGACAGAAATAACTAAAAATACACTGATGATTGCTCGACCTTACAATAGATCTACTGGCAGACGTCCAAGAAATACACCCCCTTAGACACGCTACTCCTATTGTTCAAACAGCTTATTCAATGAATCAAAAAGCTTTCCGTTGACAAATAATACGATGATCATCTCTTCCTTTGACAAAACTCAACAAGATATCTTGTCCTATTTCATAACGAGATCTATGAGGTGGATGACAAAAACTATTTTGATGTGGCTTTTCCAAATACAAAGATAATAGGATTTCATTTGTTTCTGAAAAGATAAACAATAAATCCTTATTGTAAATTAAAGCAGTAATCACAAACATAATAAATTTCTTGTGTAATCTAATCAATCAAAGAACAATTTAATTCGTAATAATTTAATTTTCAATCGGTTATATTTATTATTGTGCAAAAAACAATATGTTTCATGTATAGATGATTATTCTAGGTAAAAGGAGTGATCGCGACTGAATCACACGATACAAAAGAGAAAAATGGAGTAAAGGGGGTATGCTGAAAAATCTGAAAACGAAATAAAAGAAAACAAGAGTGAAAAACACATCGTTCAGGCGAGAGTCACGTAAGATTGAACAGAGTGCAAATGCAAAAAGTAAATGGTATGGCCTTTTCCATGTAAAACCGATTGAAAGATCGAAGAACATTTGCTTCAATCCTTTCAATGATTTAGCTGCAAAGTGTAGGAAGAAAACCTGATTCGAGTGAAAACATTCCGTGCTTTCCATATCGGAAGTGCTGCAATTCTATTTTATTCATCTTTTACAACTTTGCTGAGTAGATTTTAAGCTCCTTTTCAGAAAGGATTGAACGGATACATATATATAGAACACAATATATACAATTACAAATAATAAGATGAAAATAAACTCGTAGAAAGTTGAAAACAAACTCAAGGGAGACTTTTTAAAAGCAGCAAAACATACACATTCATAAATTACTTTTATTATTGTTGAAAATTCAAAAATGTGCAGTATTATTGAATTTCTGAATGTAAACTATTTCTAGATTGTTCGTTAGAGAAATATTTGCTTTACTCAAAGGATAAGAGTAAACAGAATTTAGTGTGAAAATTAACATTGATTACTTAATTTTCATTGATTTTACGACATAAGATTTGATCTTTGATTGCACAGTGAGTAAAGCAGACTTGCAAGTTTTCAGATTAACATATCAATCGAAGACTTTCAATGAATTCGAATAAAGGATTTTCAAATATCTATTTAAATGCTGATGGAATAAGACTGCAAAAGATTAATCGAAAAATTACTAGAGAAAAAATGAATTTCCTAGTAAATAATTCATTTAAAACAGCTTTTTGAAATTCTATGTTATAAGCTTAATTTTTTTATATTTATTTAATTATATTTTAATTATTATTTAACTCTTATCATACTAAATGAACTTGCTATTTCTAAATTTGATGAAATTTTGTATTTAATTCTATTGATGTAAATTCAAATATATTTATAAAAAAACAAAATGCAAAGAAATAATTAATTTTTACATATAAATTAGAAAAATATTATTAATAAAAATTATAAATTTATCACGAAATTTTATGATCAAGCAAATTACAGTATTGTAAAATGTATTTTAACATTGCATCTTAGGCCATAGTGATCTTAGACAAAAGATGTATAGGCAATGTAAACTTGTATGGCTAGGTCATTAGTCCTAAAAGTAACATCGTACAGGCCAGGAGTTTATGATACGACATTACAGTTAAAATAATTACAGTAGGAAATGTTACGATTATTTAACGAGTGTGATTCTGTCGCAAGCAGAGGAACTTATCCAAGAGTGTACAAAACTTGGAAATAAATAGGTAACTTCTATTTATTTTACAGAAATATAATCGGATCCATTAAAAAATAATTGATATTTTTAGAAATTACAAATTCAATTAAAATGTTTAAATTTTTCTATATTTTACTGCATTTGATATTTTTAATATTCATAAAACAAAAAAGAAAGAAAAAAAATTATTAATTAGACGTCTATGATTATAGATGGATTCATTTTAAGTGGAGATATACGGGCTAGAGTAATGCATAAAGAGAAGCAAGAATTTCGACACAATTTCTGGCCATGTAATTAATGTGTGAAGTATCATCGAGTAATTAATTAGATGAAGTGATGACATTTATTTATGATATTTAAATATATCTTAGATAGACGATAAATTATTCTTGATATTTTAAAACTTATGAAAAAAATGCAATTTAAAATTATAGACTAGATTCTATTTGAATTAAATTTTCATTTTAACGAAATGAAGTTAATTGTAAACATTTGAATAGCTAATTTTAAAACTAAATTATTAAAGATTTTTAATTGTCTCGATTATAATAAATTAAAAAAAAAATAAATAAATAATTGAATTTTAATTATATTATTATTATGACTATAATTAACGTTATTGTATGTGTAACTTTTATTGTAATGTAATATTTATAATAATAAAGTTACATTAAAAGAGTAAAATAAAATACAAAATTAATTAATTTTAATATTTTAATATTGTTTGATATCACTTAAAATCTTCGTACCTTTTAATAAATTTAATATGTATTTTATATATATATATTTGTTTTTTTTTAATTAAAAATTCGTGATTAGATATAAATGTTATAACCGAATTACGTTTTAAATTGTTTAAATGTTTAAAATTGAAGATAACATCACGTTTATTCAATATTAAGAAGGAGGAAATATTGAGTACGGAAGTAATTTGGAGAAGATGTAGATGGCTTTGTTATGATAGGCTATTTTTGGTAAAGATGTTCACTTACAATGTATCTTTACTCTCATTCAACACATTTACATGAGTCTCTGCGGTAAAGGTTTCAGTTTATCACCTGACCTATTTACAATTGACTGTACGGTATAAGTGACTATCCTCTTATCAAAGTAAGGAAACCTTAACAATGTGTTGTTATTCAATCAGTCCCTTGTGGTGTATTGATACTAAGAGACGAACAATAGTTTATTGGTTCAGCTTGTACGGGCTGTCTGTCCCAAAGGCTCTTTCTATCTCGTTTCAAGAAGAATGTCTTCGGCATGTTTAATGTTGTCATCAATTACGTTAGCCAACAGTTTGTCTCCAGAGACAGTAGAAAGAAAGATTTAATTAAAATACTCTTTCAATCTATGATTTGTAATCTTGCAATTTATCAGTCAAGTAATCTGTTGGAAAGTTTGCATTCTTCTCTGCTGTTTCAAATCCGTAATTGTCTTACTATATCTTCAAGAAAATCCACTTACATACCAATTCCTATTGTTCGAGATGGTCGATGTGAGATGTTTCCAATAGCTTAATACTCTTATGGTTAAACTAAAATAAAATTAATCAATATTCTTGTCAAACTTATAATTATCGATGTTTAAACATCAAAATTAATTATAACGAATGTTATTTCCATGTTGTTGCTATATTTTTATCAATTTCATGAATTTAACGGTTATAATATTCAACATTTCTAGTTAAATAGTTGATTTATTAATTCAATAATATTTATTATAAATTGAGTATGTAAAATTCTTTAAACAAACTTTACATTGGTCATTTTTCTTCGAAATTAATTTATCGTCTTCAGGTTTGTGTCACTAAAGTAAGAATTTTTACAGTAGCTTAATTAATAAATTCCGATTGATTCTTCCTAAGTTCAGTTGGAAGGAGTGTCGCGTAAAAACAAAACTAATCCTTATACTTCATTATGCATGATATTAAAATCCCCACAGATAAGTTTAGCAATTAATCTATTAAAATCAATTAAGTCCGTTATTAATGTTCACTTTGCTAATCTGGCTCATTAAGAAAGCTTTATTCGACCATAATCCTCGGCTGTTTGCCGGTAAAAATAATCTTTCGATAATAATAATACTACATAACAAAAATGCATCTAGTAGCCGATAGTGAGACTTTTTTCTTCTGTTATGGTCTTTTACTAAGGACTTATTTAATTCTGTTATCATTCCTAAAGTTATCCCCGTTATTAAAATCATGTGGAATCTTGTACGATACAAGAAATTACGAGAGGATCATTTAGTTGCGTCCTCCTTCTCTATTGCGTAATGATCAATTATCCCAGTGAAGTCATTAATCTCCCAGACGTGCAGAGGAGAATGACGCTATCCGGAATTTAAAAATTCGATCATGCGCAGAATGTATCACCGGAAGTAGTCCGGAAGATGTCTTCCGGCGGGACTCGCACTAGTCCAAAATCGTCATCCATCAGGTAAGCGGGCGAGAATATTAATGACGACATTATCAGTATTGAACCGATCAATCCATCATTATGTCTATATTTTCACTTGTATTAAAATTACATCTCAAAATAGCTTATTTTTCTAACTTCCACGTCGAAAAGAGACGTAATTCACCTTATTTAATTGACTTTTATATTCGAATTTTTAAGATAAGCTTATTTAAGTCCAACGTTGTAAATGTCGGCCATTAGAAAAATGAAAAAGTTCACAAGAAAATATTGATTCTGAAGAGAAGTCTAGAAGACTTTTTTGCCTCGTTGCTCTATACTTCATTCCATTTTCATCATTTTCTTTTCAAGCATTAAAAGAAAGTCTGAAATTTAATCACTGGAGGATTGTCGACTATTACTTTTTTTAAAGATTTGTTTGTTAACGTTACTAGATTATTTTCTTCTCTTAAGGAATTTGACAGTAACAAAGCACTCAAATTCTAGGTTGAATATATTTCTTCAATAGACAGGGAAAAAAATTGTTTTTAGATAATTGGAAATAAAAACATTAAAGCAATTCGAGACTCTGAAGAAAACACTATACTTATTGCCAATTTTTTCTTACCAAGTTTCACTTTCAAAATCATAATAAAATTTAGAAAATTATATTTTTTAAATTGTTTTTTATTTGCTTAAAAACTTTCCTTTGTCATTATGTTTTATATTTTAAAAACTTAGATGAAATGCATTATAATGTATAATGTATTATCCAAGATTGTAACTTTATTTTTAGAATATAAAATCACTCAAAGTATATTTCTATTCGAAATTTTACACGAATTCTATTTCTTTAGAGTTCCCTACTTACAGAACCAAATTCGAAACTTCTTATTTGATAAAAGTTTACGTCGATACTTTGATTTCGACAAAAAAATAAATATAGGAATGCAACGAGAATGAAAGCAAACTATTAGGGAGTATGTATAGTCATTTTTATCTAAAGAATAAGAAAGATTGTGGAGTATTTTCGAAAAAATTACTGTTAGGAGAAGAACAACTGAATGGACGAGTCTCATCTAGAGTTCGGAAGTGACCATTTGGGGGCAAAAGGAAACGGAAATGTTGGACGATGTGCGGTGAAATGGCGGAGTGGTGACTACCAATGGCTCTTGTAATGACTTGGACTAAAAGATAGGAAGCGAACATAGAGAGATTTATCAGATTACAGGGAGCAAAGACTGCCCTCCAGTGATTAGCCGTGTTCCTTTACTTGTCATCAGCAATCGTTGTTCATTCCATTGCTGGCCCACTACACTCAAAGTCGGAAATATTTTAAGGTCACAAACAACATCGCTTGTAGTCTATACATTAAAATCGATCGCTTATATCAAATAACTACTGTTAGTTATTATTTTTAAAAATAAATAATATTTACACCATTAGTTAAATTGCGACGCAATGTGAACGTACTACGGTTACATACACGAATGTATATTTTTTATCTAATTAAATTTAACAAAGATAAAATAGATACATTTTTTAAAAAATAATTCTTATCTATTTTTGAGAAATGAAATATTAAATAAGCGAAATCAATTTTTTAAAAATTCATCTCCGATCCACTAAATACGAGGTTATGAAATATCGAATCCATCCCGCTTTCCAGGGGATACATGACCTCGTTTTTATTGAAATCTTACAATTTGGTGGATATTTGATCAATGATAGGGTATATACCATTGAGAAATGAGATTTAACATCTGTCGATCGATAAATCTTCAGCGATGTCACGCAAAGACAACCGTCATTATCTTTATGGAAGAAGAGTGCTCTTAAGCCGTTTCTTTGTCTGATGTGTCTTTGTCTAGCGGTCTGAATGCAGAAAGAACCCTTCACTGAGGTAGCGGGAATCTCACAGGTGTTAGTTTTCTTCCATTAGATGATAGAAGATCTTTCTCATAGACAGTAGGAACACTTTTTCATTAGTAGATAAAATAAATGCCGAACTATATTGGATGCGATATCAGGGGAAGGAGGAAAAAAATACAAAATGTAAAATTAATTTTGATTGCGAATCAGAGTTTTCATTTAGGAAAATACATCAAATACTTTCGTCATTGAGAAATTATTGTATTAGATAACAATATGATTTTATTTGAGAAAATATGATGAATTATGTATCTAATATGTAAATACGCTTTCTGTGTAAACAATCATTTTTCTACCTTCTCGTACAAATTTAGCTTTTTAGTCTACTCATTTGTATAATTTTAATTTTATATGAAGTATGTTGATTATTTGATTAGTTTTATAATCTTAAATTGATTAATTATTTTAATAATTAAATATAGGAGTTTTTACTTAATATAGAAAGTTTTCAGGGATCATTTAAATCTTATAAAATATCTTAAAGAAAATTTTAAAAATTTGTTTATATTTTATGAAATTTTCTTCAAATTTTTTTTATTTAATTTAAAATTTTTCCTGCTTATTTTCTATAGTGCAAAGTTTTGAATTATTTTCTTCATAATGACTTTTTAAAATGATAAAAATATTCTTTTAAAAATGGTTAAAAATTTCAAACATTTTAATGTTAATTTTAAAGATTTTTTTTTCGTAAACGATTAGAAAATTTTTGATGCTAACAAAATTAGAAAATATTTTGTTAACATTAAAACAATTTAATGTTAAATAAGATCCTTTCGTTTATTCAATTTTAAAATTTCATAAAATTTTCATTAAAATTTTAAAAAATATCTCTTTTAGTTCTAATTTAATTTAAGATAAAGGAAAATTTTTTCGAAACTAATATTTAAATTGGTTACATTTTAAAATACGCTATTTAACTTATTACCTATTAAACCATATAATTTTCTAACAATCTCTATTAACGAAATTATTTTAAATAGTCCAGTAACAACAACACGTTTAACAAAATTTTAATGAAATTTCATTAAAAACAAATTTTCTCAAGCAACAAGAAAGTGACGAAGCAAAATTTAATTTACTGCAGTATAAATATAAAAGCTAAGCAAAGGCCAAGTCGGTAATCAAAACATTAACATTGGAAGACATTTTTTTTCGGTACTGTTGATAAATACAAGGCTTTAGTAAGATAATCGATTGGCTAACCCTTGTTTAAAGAAAGTAGAAGATGCCAGGTGTAGTCATTCCCATACTAACTGAGAGAGTTAGAGTGTGGGAGTCCCACTAGTGGCATCATACCATTACATTTTTATATTTACAACCGTGCATATCAAATTATATCGAAGGAAAAAGTTACATAAAGTGATAGCGCATAAGGAAAAATAATTTGCAAAAATTTCTATCATTCTACAATAACATAAATACTTTTATGCAAATATATATATATATTTTTTTTATTAAATTTCGTGTATGACATCATTTTTTTTCTATGTTATAATTGATATTTTAATTTTTAGAGCTATCTAAATTCGATAAAGATGTAAATTTAATCATTAAATTTTTGAATAACTTACTAAATAACAAGAATAGCTAATATTTTGGTGAATATTTTAATATTTTAGGTATAATGCAATGTGTCAAGTAAGTATATTTATTATATATTGGGGAGTGGAATTTTGCGTGGGTCGCGAATAATTCGTGACTGTATTTAAATATTGTGTTTATCTATTGAAAATATATTGTACTAATTCCACACGAGTCCAATAATGGAATGAAATGTGTACGTTATCGCCTATCAACAGACGTACAAAAAAAGAAGGTAGGAAATGTTCGAGGACAGACCAATTATAAATCCTTGAGTGACAGCTACAAATTACTTAGAGAGCTAAGCGACAAAAGTCAAGTACCATATATACTCCTTTCCTATCTCACCCGAGGGAAAATGAACTCGAAATAAGCTGCTTACATCCCAGCACTCATTAAAACTTGATTTTTTACACGGTCGTTGAACAAGTTGCAATCTACTGGAAGGATTTTTTTTTCTATCCTTCTTTCCTCTCTTGCCTTTGTTGATGGCGTAGTAAAGATATGGAAAATGTATTAAATTGTCCATCATCGGCCTATCCTAAGTTGGGTCATTAATCAGGTATCGTCTTTTAGTCACAAGAACCGTCCGAAGTAATCCAAATTCTAGTCATTAACTGATTAAAATTGGGCATCTTACGAGGCAGAAAAAATCTTATCGAGTTTACTTTCTTTCTTGTGTTTTTTATATATAACGTGTTAAATAAAATACATTTTTATAATTTAAAAATTTTCTTTTTAAAAATGAATTTAAACTGATTTAATCTTAAATATAATCTAATCTTTAAGAAGAAATTTATAAAAAGAAAATGAAGAAGAACAGAGATTTTTTTGGTGACAAAATTGATCGAATTATATGATTATTGGTAAACACGAATTTAAATATTGGCTTTTTGAATTATAATATTGATTTATTTAATTATCTTTTATAAATTTATATAAAGAACAATTTATTTATTTTTTATTTGTAATATACGATAAGATATTATAAGCTGAAACAGTTTTTGTTTTTTGGAAATGAGAGTGCGGAATATTTTAGTTCCGTGGGGTCTATGCCAATATCTGTATCGGAATGCCAGATATCAGCCACTAACTAAGGTGAAATGAGGGAAAGATTCAAATGCGATAGAAATCCGAGAAAAAGGAAAAGAGTCAGTTCTTCCAAACCTGTCCAAGTTCGGAAGAAGATCCTGAGAATCGTTATATTCAAGAAAGTTCGGTAGAAGAAAAACGGATAGAAAAAACACGATTCTAAACTTCATTTATCAACTGTCACGTTTCAGTGACGTTTTCCTGTGGATATTTTAGTGCACGTGACCTCTTTTCCTTCTTCTCGGGAAAAGAGAAGCAAAGAAAACGAACTGGGAGGATTGTTTTACAGGGGTGGAGTTTCTTTCGCCGTTCCAGGGATTTTTGTATCGAGTGTAAAGATGCATCAGAGAGAAAAGGGAATGTTAGCTTTCCTCTTTATTTTCTTTTACTTGCAGGTATGGAGTATTCTTCAGTATCTTTATCTTTACAGACATGTTCGACCTTACTATCTAACACATTTTTAAGATTCCATTAGAATTTTGTTGAATGAGATCTACTTTCTCATGAAGAATTTTGATATATTTATTTGATATTTTCTAAATAAAATGTAAAAATAAAACTTTTTCAATAACAACATATGTTTCTAAACATACGTTATTTTAAAATATTCTACACGGAGACAAACATATGAAATCTTGTGATAGTTTTTAAGTAAATCTAAATAAAAATTAAACATTGTTTTTTTTTTCTAAAAATTTCAGCTAAAATATTTTAATTTTTTTTGTTTTGAATAATTTTTTATCAATATTTTAAATCTTAATGCAATTTTCGAAACCCCAAAATAAAAATCTATATAATGATGAAGAAAATAATTATAACATTGATTATGTTTTTTAACGTCTGATGTTTTAAACATTATACAGTTTCATAATGTTTCAAAATTCCTATAACTGTCAGTTCGTAGCAAAAATAATGGCTGAAACTACAAAACGACTTAAGCAGCATCAAATTCCATTAAGAAAGTGGCCTAAATTAATGCCAAAAATCTACTCTCAGTAAATCTTCCTGTCTTGTTCCCTTTACAGGCATGTTTCTTATGTAGGAACACGACAAACAGAAAAGCACGTAAAATAGATTAACATCTATTTTCATAACAAATTTCAAAATCCCAAGTCAAACAACTTAAGAAACGTTAGCAGAGTGCGTAAATTATTTAGCTACAAGCTGTAGATAAGCTCACTTTTAATGAAATTAAGGACTTGAAATGAATCTACCGAAAATCGCTCATTAACAAAAATTATTGCAATTTTAATCATAAACATTCAAAAAAACTTACTTTGTTTTAAATTAAAATAAATCTGAGACTCGATTTAAATATTTTATCTTATTACTCTTTTCCATCGAGCTTCCTTAACGATTTTATCATAACTTTTGGCAGTATTTCTAAAAAAAAAATAAGAAAAAAACATTTACTCCGTATTTAGGAGAAGAAGAATGCTGAAGAAAATTCTTAACGAGATGTTAGAAGCATATTTATTTTTTGATTTAAAAGAACAGTTATTTCTCTTACATGTTGATACATTAAGGTATTGGCATGGTATAATAAACACTCCATAGATAAGAAGAAATCCACACCAACTTGTCTTTCTGGAATGAAGTTATTTGGTTGTCAACTCTGGTTCTCAGCTGGATGTTATCTGCCTCGATATTAGGAAAGCCTTTGACTCTGCCGCACAATCTCTTAATCTACGTCTCCTGTTGTGGCCTCTCATAGTCTCCTTGCTAACACTCCTGCATAGGAAGCAACATGTTTCCAAATCTGATTCTATCAACGTCACTTCTAATGAAAGTCGACGATTCTCACTTAACCTACTGCTTTTCTCTCTATATTATGATATCGTCTATCACTTAAGGCATCACTTATAATACGGTAATTGATGTCCTACAAATTTCATGTCTTACGTCCAAGTTACTATCATTTAAACATTTCCTGCTTCTAGCAAACTGCTGATAATTTAGATAACACTTTTAATACGCTGAACATTTTCCTGTAACAAATTTAAAAATTGTAAATTTAGCCTATATATCATTCGAAAATTAAATTTTGGCAGACGTGATTACATTATTGAGTTGTTAATTAAGATTTTCTTTCAGAAAAATCTTTTCAAAAATTTTAAATATTGTTATAAATATAATATTGAAATTCATAATTAATGGAATATTTTATAATTTATAACATTTGAATATAAATTAGATTAGTACTTTATCGTTTGTAAAATCAAATATAAATAAATTAATTTATTGTAAGAAGTTAATACACTAATTCGGTGTCCGATTGTTGATTTTAATAGCTTAAATACTGTTAAAAATTTCAAAATATTTACGAAAATAGGTTCTTATAAACAAAAATGTTTTGCAAATTTTAAATTAAATTTGTGAAAGGTAATTTGATTGACAAAAAAATTAATGAATTAGTGACTTAAATGTAGCAATATCCTACTCGAAACCAAATCAAGCGTGGGAAATTTTGAACAACGATAGTCTAGACTTACCTGCATTCCTTTAACAGAGAACGAAGGAATGGCTATCGAAAATAATTCAAAAGAAATAGCTACTTTTCTCAATGGTTATTGCTAATCCTCATTTCAAAGCCCTGTATTATGTTGTGACGAGGTTATTTTCATAAGAATCGAGAGTTTCGAAGCCCTACAGTATATACCTTTGAGCTCGCCTTAATCTAAAATAAATACCAGTTTTATCTTGATAGTAAATGCAGGAAAGCATTTTGTTATTATTTCGCATCCACTTTTTTATATTCGTATTCATATGTTTTCACATCACACGATATGCACTTTCTATAGAATATTCTGCAGAAATTTTGAAAGATATCATACACAGTCCACCCGATATTCTAACACCATGCTACGCCAAGTCTGGCGACAGATTATTTGAATATATGATATGGTATTTACCAGATGTGTCGCACTGGAATAGAGTAGCTTGGCCTCTAATACCTTTTGGGGCTTGATGAAGGTTATATTCTTCTCTTCTAGTGAACTCTAACTTAAAATAATTCTGTTTGACTGTATTTAGCGAGTTACTAAGTGCTGCTGGCTATCTCAACCTGTTTGGATATCTTTAATGTTTTCGAGATGAATTTATCTTTCTTCTTTTAGTAGAAAAAGTTGTCTTGAAACATTCTCTAATAATTTATTTTCTTAATTAATAAGAGCTTCACTTATTTCTTATAAAATGAAAATTTTAATAAGGAATTTAATGTTATATTAGAATAAAGATAATCAATGTATTTAGGCTAAAATTAAGTTATATATTTTGTTCCCTACAATGTAAGAATGTTTATAAAAATATTCGCGTAGAAATCATTTAAAAATTAAAAAAAAATATGTACTTAAAAGAATTACAAAATTATCCTATAAAACGGAAGCAATTTTATTACAAATAAATTTATTCTATGGGGAATCTTTCTATCAATTTTAATACAGCGATGTTATCTATTAATAAATTATTTAAGTTTGGAATTTTGAGTTAAACTTCTTTTAAGTCCCTTTATTCGTAGAGATTATAAAATATGCATACTAAAATTTTATCTGTACCATTCAGTTGTTCTTTATCTGAGTTGTTTAATCTACTTGCCCTCATATCCATCACAAGAGTAACAAATTAGAAGTGATTGCGAGAAGGATCAATAATTCTTGACCTCTTAGGATTAGCAAAAGTGCTCTCATCACTCTCACTTCATCTATTTAAGATAAACAGGATAATAATTCCCTCCTACTAATTTGATGCTGTTATCTTTATTTTGATTCACATTTATATTAAAATTATCTTTTATAAATTTATATAAAGAACAATTTATTTATTTTTTATTTGTAATATACGATAAGATATTATAAGCTGAAACAGTTTTTGTTTTTTGGAAATGAGAGTGCGGAATATTTTAGTTCCGTGGGGTCTATGCCAATATCTGTATCGGAATGCCAGATATCAGCCACTAACTAAGGTGAAATGAGGGAAAGATTCAAATGCGATAGAAATCCGAGAAAAAGGAAAAGAGTCAGTTCTTCCAAACCTGTCCAAGTTCGGAAGAAGATCCTGAGAATCGTTATATTCAAGAAAGTTCGGTAGAAGAAAAACGGATAGAAAAAACACGATTCTAAACTTCATTTATCAACTGTCACGTTTCAGTGACGTTTTCCTGTGGATATTTTAGTGCACGTGACCTCTTTTCCTTCTTCTCGGGAAAAGAGAAGCAAAGAAAACGAACTGGGAGGATTGTTTTACAGGGGTGGAGTTTCTTTCGCCGTTCCAGGGATTTTTGTATCGAGTGTAAAGATGCATCAGAGAGAAAAGGGAATGTTAGCTTTCCTCTTTATTTTCTTTTACTTGCAGGTATGGAGTATTCTTCAGTATCTTTATCTTTACAGACATGTTCGACCTTACTATCTAACACATTTTTAAGATTCCATTAGAATTTTGTTGAATGAGATCTACTTTCTCATGAAGAATTTTGATATATTTATTTGANATTAAAAGATCGAAATCATTAAACTTAATTCGCTTTAGTCAATATTTATTAAAGTTTTCATACAAGTTCTGCTTCAATAAATGAAAAGTTTTTATTACATTTTCTTTGTATATTGAATGTTTTATTTTCTTATTATACCCTTCATTTGTTTTTGTATTAAAGTTATTTTTTTTAATTAAAAATTCGTGATTAGATATAAATGTTATAACCGAATTACGTTTTAAATTGTTTAAATGTTTAAAATTGAAGATAACATCACGTTTATTCAATATTAAGAAGGAGGAAATATTGAGTACGGAAGTAATTTGGAGAAGATGTAGATGGCTTTGTTATGATAGGCTATTTTTGGTAAAGATGTTCACTTACAATGTATCTTTACTCTCATTCAACACATTTACATGAGTCTCTGCGGTAAAGGTTTCAGTTTATCACCTGACCTATTTACAATTGACTGTACGGTATAAGTGACTATCCTCTTATCAAAGTAAGGAAACCTTAACAATGTGTTGTTATTCAATCAGTCCCTTGTGGTGTATTGATACTAAGAGACGAACAATAGTTTATTGGTTCAGCTTGTACGGGCTGTCTGTCCCAAAGGCTCTTTCTATCTCGTTTCAAGAAGAATGTCTTCGGCATGTTTAATGTTGTCATCAATTACGTTAGCCAACAGTTTGTCTCCAGAGACAGTAGAAAGAAAGATTTAATTAAAATACTCTTTCAATCTATGATTTGTAATCTTGCAATTTATCAGTCAAGTAATCTGTTGGAAAGTTTGCATTCTTCTCTGCTGTTTCAAATCCGTAATTGTCTTACTATATCTTCAAGAAAATCCACTTACATACCAATTCCTATTGTTCGAGATGGTCGATGTGAGATGTTTCCAATAGCTTAATACTCTTATGGTTAAACTAAAATAAAATTAATCAATATTCTTGTCAAACTTATAATTATCGATGTTTAAACATCAAAATTAATTATAACGAATGTTATTTCCATGTTGTTGCTATATTTTTATCAATTTCATGAATTTAACGGTTATAATATTCAACATTTCTAGTTAAATAGTTGATTTATTAATTCAATAATATTTATTATAAATTGAGTATGTAAAATTCTTTAAACAAACTTTACATTGGTCATTTTTCTTCGAAATTAATTTATCGTCTTCAGGTTTGTGTCACTAAAGTAAGAATTTTTACAGTAGCTTAATTAATAAATTCCGATTGATTCTTCCTAAGTTCAGTTGGAAGGAGTGTCGCGTAAAAACAAAACTAATCCTTATACTTCATTATGCATGATATTAAAATCCCCACAGATAAGTTTAGCAATTAATCTATTAAAATCAATTAAGTCCGTTATTAATGTTCACTTTGCTAATCTGGCTCATTAAGAAAGCTTTATTCGACCATAATCCTCGGCTGTTTGCCGGTAAAAATAATCTTTCGATAATAATAATACTACATAACAAAAATGCATCTAGTAGCCGATAGTGAGACTTTTTTCTTCTGTTATGGTCTTTTACTAAGGACTTATTTAATTCTGTTATCATTCCTAAAGTTATCCCCGTTATTAAAATCATGTGGAATCTTGTACGATACAAGAAATTACGAGAGGATCATTTAGTTGCGTCCTCCTTCTCTATTGCGTAATGATCAATTATCCCAGTGAAGTCATTAATCTCCCAGACGTGCAGAGGAGAATGACGCTATCCGGAATTTAAAAATTCGATCATGCGCAGAATGTATCACCGGAAGTAGTCCGGAAGATGTCTTCCGGCGGGACTCGCACTAGTCCAAAATCGTCATCCATCAGGTAAGCGGGCGAGAATATTAATGACGACATTATCAGTATTGAACCGATCAATCCATCATTATGTCTATATTTTCACTTGTATTAAAATTACATCTCAAAATAGCTTATTTTTCTAACTTCCACGTCGAAAAGAGACGTAATTCACCTTATTTAATTGACTTTTATATTCGAATTTTTAAGATAAGCTTATTTAAGTCCAACGTTGTAAATGTCGGCCATTAGAAAAATGAAAAAGTTCACAAGAAAATATTGATTCTGAAGAGAAGTCTAGAAGACTTTTTTGCCTCGTTGCTCTATACTTCATTCCATTTTCATCATTTTCTTTTCAAGCATTAAAAGAAAGTCTGAAATTTAATCACTGGAGGATTGTCGACTATTACTTTTTTTAAAGATTTGTTTGTTAACGTTACTAGATTATTTTCTTCTCTTAAGGAATTTGACAGTAACAAAGCACTCAAATTCTAGGTTGAATATATTTCTTCAATAGACAGGGAAAAAAATTGTTTTTAGATAATTGGAAATAAAAACATTAAAGCAATTCGAGACTCTGAAGAAAACACTATACTTATTGCCAATTTTTTCTTACCAAGTTTCACTTTCAAAATCATAATAAAATTTAGAAAATTATATTTTTTAAATTGTTTTTTATTTGCTTAAAAACTTTCCTTTGTCATTATGTTTTATATTTTAAAAACTTAGATGAAATGCATTATAATGTATAATGTATTATCCAAGATTGTAACTTTATTTTTAGAATATAAAATCACTCAAAGTATATTTCTATTCGAAATTTTACACGAATTCTATTTCTTTAGAGTTCCCTACTTACAGAACCAAATTCGAAACTTCTTATTTGATA
Source organism: Centruroides sculpturatus (assembly GCF_000671375.1). Lineage (NCBI taxonomy): Eukaryota > Metazoa > Arthropoda > Arachnida > Scorpiones > Buthidae > Centruroides > Centruroides sculpturatus. The sequence goes on along the minus strand of NW_019384668.1, from coordinate 119,057 downwards.
AAAGTTTACGTCGATACTTTGATTTCGACAAAAAAATAAATATAGGAATGCAACGAGAATGAAAGCAAACTATTAGGGAGTATGTATAGTCATTTTTATCTAAAGAATAAGAAAGATTGTGGAGTATTTTCGAAAAAATTACTGTTAGGAGAAGAACAACTGAATGGACGAGTCTCATCTAGAGTTCGGAAGTGACCATTTGGGGGCAAAAGGAAACGGAAATGTTGGACGATGTGCGGTGAAATGGCGGAGTGGTGACTACCAATGGCTCTTGTAATGACTTGGACTAAAAGATAGGAAGCGAACATAGAGAGATTTATCAGATTACAGGGAGCAAAGACTGCCCTCCAGTGATTAGCCGTGTTCCTTTACTTGTCATCAGCAATCGTTGTTCATTCCATTGCTGGCCCACTACACTCAAAGTCGGAAATATTTTAAGGTCACAAACAACATCGCTTGTAGTCTATACATTAAAATCGATCGCTTATATCAAATAACTACTGTTAGTTATTATTTTTAAAAATAAATAATATTTACACCATTAGTTAAATTGCGACGCAATGTGAACGTACTACGGTTACATACACGAATGTATATTTTTTATCTAATTAAATTTAACAAAGATAAAATAGATACATTTTTTAAAAAATAATTCTTATCTATTTTTGAGAAATGAAATATTAAATAAGCGAAATCAATTTTTTAAAAATTCATCTCCGATCCACTAAATACGAGGTTATGAAATATCGAATCCATCCCGCTTTCCAGGGGATACATGACCTCGTTTTTATTGAAATCTTACAATTTGGTGGATATTTGATCAATGATAGGGTATATACCATTGAGAAATGAGATTTAACATCTGTCGATCGATAAATCTTCAGCGATGTCACGCAAAGACAACCGTCATTATCTTTATGGAAGAAGAGTGCTCTTAAGCCGTTTCTTTGTCTGATGTGTCTTTGTCTAGCGGTCTGAATGCAGAAAGAACCCTTCACTGAGGTAGCGGGAATCTCACAGGTGTTAGTTTTCTTCCATTAGATGATAGAAGATCTTTCTCATAGACAGTAGGAACACTTTTTCATTAGTAGATAAAATAAATGCCGAACTATATTGGATGCGATATCAGGGGAAGGAGGAAAAAAATACAAAATGTAAAATTAATTTTGATTGCGAATCAGAGTTTTCATTTAGGAAAATACATCAAATACTTTCGTCATTGAGAAATTATTGTATTAGATAACAATATGATTTTATTTGAGAAAATATGATGAATTATGTATCTAATATGTAAATACGCTTTCTGTGTAAACAATCATTTTTCTACCTTCTCGTACAAATTTAGCTTTTTAGTCTACTCATTTGTATAATTTTAATTTTATATGAAGTATGTTGATTATTTGATTAGTTTTATAATCTTAAATTGATTAATTATTTTAATAATTAAATATAGGAGTTTTTACTTAATATAGAAAGTTTTCAGGGATCATTTAAATCTTATAAAATATCTTAAAGAAAATTTTAAAAATTTGTTTATATTTTATGAAATTTTCTTCAAATTTTTTTTATTTAATTTAAAATTTTTCCTGCTTATTTTCTATAGTGCAAAGTTTTGAATTATTTTCTTCATAATGACTTTTTAAAATGATAAAAATATTCTTTTAAAAATGGTTAAAAATTTCAAACATTTTAATGTTAATTTTAAAGATTTTTTTTTCGTAAACGATTAGAAAATTTTTGATGCTAACAAAATTAGAAAATATTTTGTTAACATTAAAACAATTTAATGTTAAATAAGATCCTTTCGTTTATTCAATTTTAAAATTTCATAAAATTTTCATTAAAATTTTAAAAAATATCTCTTTTAGTTCTAATTTAATTTAAGATAAAGGAAAATTTTTTCGAAACTAATATTTAAATTGGTTACATTTTAAAATACGCTATTTAACTTATTACCTATTAAACCATATAATTTTCTAACAATCTCTATTAACGAAATTATTTTAAATAGTCCAGTAACAACAACACGTTTAACAAAATTTTAATGAAATTTCATTAAAAACAAATTTTCTCAAGCAACAAGAAAGTGACGAAGCAAAATTTAATTTACTGCAGTATAAATATAAAAGCTAAGCAAAGGCCAAGTCGGTAATCAAAACATTAACATTGGAAGACATTTTTTTTCGGTACTGTTGATAAATACAAGGCTTTAGTAAGATAATCGATTGGCTAACCCTTGTTTAAAGAAAGTAGAAGATGCCAGGTGTAGTCATTCCCATACTAACTGAGAGAGTTAGAGTGTGGGAGTCCCACTAGTGGCATCATACCATTACATTTTTATATTTACAACCGTGCATATCAAATTATATCGAAGGAAAAAGTTACATAAAGTGATAGCGCATAAGGAAAAATAATTTGCAAAAATTTCTATCATTCTACAATAACATAAATACTTTTATGCAAATATATATATATATTTTTTTTATTAAATTTCGTGTATGACATCATTTTTTTTCTATGTTATAATTGATATTTTAATTTTTAGAGCTATCTAAATTCGATAAAGATGTAAATTTAATCATTAAATTTTTGAATAACTTACTAAATAACAAGAATAGCTAATATTTTGGTGAATATTTTAATATTTTAGGTATAATGCAATGTGTCAAGTAAGTATATTTATTATATATTGGGGAGTGGAATTTTGCGTGGGTCGCGAATAATTCGTGACTGTATTTAAATATTGTGTTTATCTATTGAAAATATATTGTACTAATTCCACACGAGTCCAATAATGGAATGAAATGTGTACGTTATCGCCTATCAACAGACGTACAAAAAAAGAAGGTAGGAAATGTTCGAGGACAGACCAATTATAAATCCTTGAGTGACAGCTACAAATTACTTAGAGAGCTAAGCGACAAAAGTCAAGTACCATATATACTCCTTTCCTATCTCACCCGAGGGAAAATGAACTCGAAATAAGCTGCTTACATCCCAGCACTCATTAAAACTTGATTTTTTACACGGTCGTTGAACAAGTTGCAATCTACTGGAAGGATTTTTTTTTCTATCCTTCTTTCCTCTCTTGCCTTTGTTGATGGCGTAGTAAAGATATGGAAAATGTATTAAATTGTCCATCATCGGCCTATCCTAAGTTGGGTCATTAATCAGGTATCGTCTTTTAGTCACAAGAACCGTCCGAAGTAATCCAAATTCTAGTCATTAACTGATTAAAATTGGGCATCTTACGAGGCAGAAAAAATCTTATCGAGTTTACTTTCTTTCTTGTGTTTTTTATATATAACGTGTTAAATAAAATACATTTTTATAATTTAAAAATTTTCTTTTTAAAAATGAATTTAAACTGATTTAATCTTAAATATAATCTAATCTTTAAGAAGAAATTTATAAAAAGAAAATGAAGAAGAACAGAGATTTTTTTGGTGACAAAATTGATCGAATTATATGATTATTGGTAAACACGAATTTAAATATTGGCTTTTTGAATTATAATATTGATTTATTTAATTATCTTTTATAAATTTATATAAAGAACAATTTATTTATTTTTTATTTGTAATATACGATAAGATATTATAAGCTGAAACAGTTTTTGTTTTTTGGAAATGAGAGTGCGGAATATTTTAGTTCCGTGGGGTCTATGCCAATATCTGTATCGGAATGCCAGATATCAGCCACTAACTAAGGTGAAATGAGGGAAAGATTCAAATGCGATAGAAATCCGAGAAAAAGGAAAAGAGTCAGTTCTTCCAAACCTGTCCAAGTTCGGAAGAAGATCCTGAGAATCGTTATATTCAAGAAAGTTCGGTAGAAGAAAAACGGATAGAAAAAACACGATTCTAAACTTCATTTATCAACTGTCACGTTTCAGTGACGTTTTCCTGTGGATATTTTAGTGCACGTGACCTCTTTTCCTTCTTCTCGGGAAAAGAGAAGCAAAGAAAACGAACTGGGAGGATTGTTTTACAGGGGTGGAGTTTCTTTCGCCGTTCCAGGGATTTTTGTATCGAGTGTAAAGATGCATCAGAGAGAAAAGGGAATGTTAGCTTTCCTCTTTATTTTCTTTTACTTGCAGGTATGGAGTATTCTTCAGTATCTTTATCTTTACAGACATGTTCGACCTTACTATCTAACACATTTTTAAGATTCCATTAGAATTTTGTTGAATGAGATCTACTTTCTCATGAAGAATTTTGATATATTTATTTGATATTTTCTAAATAAAATGTAAAAATAAAACTTTTTCAATAACAACATATGTTTCTAAACATACGTTATTTTAAAATATTCTACACGGAGACAAACATATGAAATCTTGTGATAGTTTTTAAGTAAATCTAAATAAAAATTAAACATTGTTTTTTTTTTTCTAAAAATTTCAGCTAAAATATTTTAATTTTTTTTTGTTTTGAATAATTTTTTATCAATATTTTAAATCTTAATGCAATTTTCGAAACCCCCAAATAAAAATCTATATAATGATGAAGAAAATAATTATAACATTGATTATGTTTTTTAACGTCTGATGTTTTAAACATTATACAGTTTCATAATGTTTCAAAATTCCTATAACTGTCAGTTCGTAGCAAAAATAATGGCTGAAACTACAAAACGACTTAAGCAGCATCAAATTCCATTAAGAAAGTAGCCTAAATTAATGCCAAAAATCTACTCTCAGTAAATCTTCCTGTCTTGTTCCCTTTACAGGCATGTTTCTTATGTAGGAACACGACAAACAGAAAAGCACGTAAAATAGATTAACATCTATTTTCATAACAAATTTCAAAATCCCAAGTCAAACAACTTAAGAAACGTTAGCAGAGTGCGTAAATTATTTAGCTACAAGCTGTAGATAAGCTCACTTTTAATGAAATTAAGGACTTGAAATGAATCTACCGAAAATCGCTCATTAACAAAAATTATTGCAATTTTAATCATAAACATTCAAAAAAACTTACTTTGTTTTAAATTAAAATAAATCTGAGACTCGATTTAAATATTTTATCTTATTACTCTTTTCCATCGAGCTTCCTTAACGATTTTATCATAACTTTTGGCAGTATTTCTAAAAAAAAAAATAAGAAAAAAACATTTACTCCGTATTTAGGAGAAGAAGAATGCTGAAGAAAATTCTTAACGAGATGTTAGAAGCATATTTATTTTTTGATTTAAAAGAACAGTTATTTCTCTTACATGTTGATACATTAAGGTATTGGCATGGTATAATAAACACTCCATAGATAAGAAGAAATCCACACCAACTTGTCTTTCTGGAATGAAGTTATTTGGTTGTCAACTCTGGTTCTCAGCTGGATGTTATCTGCCTCGATATTAGGAAAGCCTTTGACTCTGCCGCACAATCTCTTAATCTACGTCTCCTGTTGTGGCCTCTCATAGTCTCCTTGCTAACACTCCTGCATAGGAAGCAACATGTTTCCAAATCTGATTCTATCAACGTCACTTCTAATGAAAGTCGACGATTCTCACTTAACCTACTGCTTTTCTCTCTATATTATGATATCGTCTATCACTTAAGGCATCACTTATAATACGGTAATTGATGTCCTACAAATTTCATGTCTTACGTCCAAGTTACTATCATTTAAACATTTCCTGCTTCTAGCAAACTGCTGATAATTTAGATAACACTTTTAATACGCTGAACATTTTCCTGTAACAAATTTAAAAATTGTAAATTTAGCCTATATATCATTCGAAAATTAAATTTTGGCAGACGTGATTACATTATTGAGTTGTTAATTAAGATTTTCTTTCAGAAAAATCTTTTCAAAAATTTTAAATATTGTTATAAATATAATATTGAAATTCATAATTAATGGAATATTTTATAATTTATAACATTTGAATATAAATTAGATTAGTACTTTATCGTTTGTAAAATCAAATATAAATAAATTAATTTATTGTAAGAAGTTAATACACTAATTCGGTGTCCGATTGTTGATTTTAATAGCTTAAATACTGTTAAAAATTTCAAAATATTTACGAAAATAGGTTCTTATAAACAAAAATGTTTTGCAAATTTTAAATTAAATTTGTGAAAGGTAATTTGATTGACAAAAAAATTAATGAATTAGTGACTTAAATGTAGCAATATCCTACTCGAAACCAAATCAAGCGTGGGAAATTTTGAACAACGATAGTCTAGACTTACCTGCATTCCTTTAACAGAGAACGAAGGAATGGCTATCGAAAATAATTCAAAAGAAATAGCTACTTTTCTCAATGGTTATTGCTAATCCTCATTTCAAAGCCCTGTATTATGTTGTGACGAGGTTATTTTCATAAGAATCGAGAGTTTCGAAGCCCTACAGTATATACCTTTGAGCTCGCCTTAATCTAAAATAAATACCAGTTTTATCTTGATAGTAAATGCAGGAAAGCATTTTGTTATTATTTCGCATCCACTTTTTTATATTCGTATTCATATGTTTTCACATCACACGATATGCACTTTCTATAGAATATTCTGCAGAAATTTTGAAAGATATCATACACAGTCCACCCGATATTCTAACATCACGCTACGCCAAGTCTGGCGACAGATTATTTGAATATATGATATGGTATTTACCAGATGTGTCGCACTGGAATAGAGTAGCTTGGCCTCTAATACCTTTTGGGGCTTGATGAAGGTTATATTCTTCTCTTCTAGTGAACTCTAACTTAAAATAATTCTGTTTGACTGTATTTAGCGAGTTACTAAGTGCTGCTGGCTATCTCAACCTGTTTGGATATCTTTAATGTTTTCGAGATGAATTTATCTTTCTTCTTTTAGTAGAAAAAGTTGTCTTGAAACATTCTCTAATAATTTATTTTCTTAATTAATAAGAGCTTCACTTATTTCTTATAAAATGAAAATTTTAATAAGGAATTTAATGTTATATTAGAATAAAGATAATCAATGTATTTAGGCTAAAATTAAGTTATATATTTTGTTCCCTACAATGTAAGAATGTTTATAAAAATATTCGCGTAGAAATCATTTAAAAATTAAAAAAAAATATGTACTTAAAAGAATTACAAAATTATCCTATAAAACGGAAGCAATTTTATTACAAATAAATTTATTCTATGGGGAATCTTTCTATCAATTTTAATACAGCGATGTTATCTATTAATAAATTATTTAAGTTTGGAATTTTCAGTTAAACTTCTTTTAAGTCCCTTTATTCGTAGAGATTATAAAATATGCATACTAAAATTTTATCTGCACCATTCAGTTGTTCTTTATCTGAGTTGTTTAATCTACTTGCCCTCATATCCATCACAAGAGTAACAAATTAGAAGTGATTGCGAGAAGGATCAATAATTCTTGACCTCTTAGGATTAGCAAAAGTGCTCTCATCACTCTCACTTCATCTATTTAAGATAAACAGGATAATAATTCCCTCCTACTAATTTGATGCTGTTATCTTTATTTTGATTCACATTTATATTAAAATTATCTCCGAAAAGCTATCATAAAAATATTTTAAATAATAATTAAATTCATTATAAAAATGTAAAATAACTTTGTATAAAAATTAATGTGTAGCTTTAAAAAAAAACAGGTAATTTATAGCGGTAATTTTATTATCTGCATCCTTTTTTTTGTGAGTTTTAAACTAGCTCATCCTATCTTTTGTTTTACTGGGTCAGTTACTTGACCCTTTTTTTATAACCCACTTTACACTAAAGAAAAATCTATTGATTTATTTACGTGTCTTGGATGTTTAAAAAATTTCATCCCGATATAGTAAAAGGAGCAATAAAATATATTTTTGACGATCTTTTGTTCTTTATGTTTAAAAAACCACCCTTTAGGTCACTCTTGGGAGAGCAGAGTCTATTTTAGGAGTCATTGATTTAGAAATATCAAATTCCCATTATAAAATATTTATTATTTTTCCATTATACGAAGTAAATACAGTATTTATGATTCTCTTTCATCAACTAAATTATACGAAATTGCATTTCAGTTTTTAATATTCTGAGCATATATAGATAGTAGCCTATATACTGAATATAAATTATATTATATGCAATATGCTTAAAGATGATCTTATTATATGAAAAAAACAAATATAATTTTATTTAAAACCGAAAAAAATGTTAATTTTTTTATATCTTAACAATAATAATACGTTTTTCAGATAGAATTTTTCATTATTTTTTAATGAGAAACAACTACAAAATCTAATTACGATAACAATCCATTAATAATATTTATAATTATTGCATTCTTTAGAAAACTGCGGAGAAAACTCATTAAAGTAATATCCCAAAATTTAGTTGTAGTCGCGAGTACAAAACACTTCAATGCATCGCAGCACCCCTCTGAGTAGCAGAACCACACCCTTAACTAGCTTTAAGGTTCCGCCCTTTTCCAGATTCTTTACCATTGATTGATACATATAAAAATTTATTAGATTATCATTTAATAAAACGTAAACAATATATATAATACAGGCAAGCTTAGAACTCACTTTATTTTATGTTTAGCTACTTTCATTTTCTTTCGAATTTATATGAAGTACGAGAATCATTCAACTGTTTTTTTTTTATTATCGTCTTTTTTTCCTAAGTAATGTAAATAATAAAAACAATTATTTTATAAAACAGATGATTAATTACAAAGAATTGCTTTAATAATTTATTTATTTATTTATTTGAGCCAATTAAAATCGAGATGATTCATCTAGTAAAACGAACTAATAAGAACTAGTCCATCTTGTAAGTGGAAGAATGATTAATTTAGTTTATTTTAATGTATAATTACAAAGTAATTTTATTCAAAATATCGTTTCGGCTTATATATATTAATTTTTATTTGTTTTTTTGTTTGAAACATGAAAAGTTACTTAAAAAATTCCAAGTCGTAAACGATGGAAGTGATTGCTTACTTCAACGATTTCCATTCTGAATATGGCGTTTCTCCAATTTTGTATTTTTATGATATATCATTAATATAATTATTGTATATCTCTCTAATGGATACCAGAATGATATTGAATTATTCGAAAACTAATTTAGTTGGCCAGTTTCCAGATAATTAAATGTTGAATTGATATTCAAAGGGTCAGTTCAAATTCATCAGGAGAATCTCTCTTTGCGAGAAAATAACTAATTTTCGTTTTTTTTCTGTTATCTTATATTTTTCATATAGAGTTATTTTCGCGTCAAAAATAATTATTCTTCGAAATTATCTCAAATGAATTTTTAAAAGATAATTGCTTACATCTAGCCGCTTCTCTTTCATATTCATAAGTAGATTATGTCTAGTTCCTAATTTTTGATTATAAATAACATACTATACGGCTTGTCGAGGAAAAATTCCATTTTTGACATACGACGCACATGGGATAAACCAGGAAAATTTTTTGAATTCCATAACTCTTGCATATGGTTCGCAACCTTTGATATTTTTCTATCAAAGAGATGTCATATTTTACTCATGCTAATAAGCATAAGAGGAAACTTATACATGTTTTTCTTTTATTAATTTTCATAATATTAAGTTACGGAAATGCTTTAATGAAGCTATTTTTATTAATTTCTTAAATATAACAGGCGTATTTTGGGGGGAAAATTCGTTAAATAGTATTCTAACTTAGTTTTAGTAGGGATATGTTTAAAGAATTAACTCTTTAAATATTTAAGAATGAAATCCCCAAGTACTTAAACTTAACTGTTTAAAATTGATTGCTTAACTTCAGTTCACATTTTTCGTAAGGTAAATGTTCAAATTTTAATGATTTCAAGTATAACTCTGATTAAAATCTGAAGAATGGAAAGAAATTTTACTACAAACAATCTCCACTGTAGAAATATTACCAAAGATAATTATGTCTGTAAAAATTTAAATGAATCATTTCTAGATGAAGTTTTGACTTTATTAAAGTATTTTCTGTTATTTAGAGTGCATTAAAAACCCTTAGCCAAGCAAAAATTTACCCTCAACTTCCCCTTCAAAATAATCTGAAGGGCGTGTGCATGAAGGACTCTCAATGGCTTCTACTACAGCAGTCGGGGGATGAAAATCTTCTTTGATTTACAGTCCCTAAAAGTTCAAGCGTCATTCTAGTTGAGGCTTAATTCCAGCTGAGAGGCAACAGTAAATTTTGGTATCAAATCAACTTTCCGTCTTGTAGCCTCAAATCATATATTTTATCCTCTTGGATCTTTTCTAATCCAAATTTTATGAACTAGAAAACCGTCTGCATCTACAAATTGTTATGAAAGACTGATTAATTTATCATTTCATGTTTTATAAGTAGAAAAAAAAGAGGATATGCTTTTGTTGACATAACCAAAACTTTTGGTATTAATAACGGATCTAATTTTACAATTTAAAAATTAAATCATGGACTTAAGCACTTACTTTAATGATTAGAACCGATTTTAATATGATTATTATTTGTATTGTTTGTTATTCCACGTTGTTATTTTCTTCGTGGGAAAGTAAGACAAAATTTATGTATCCCGTCACATCATATGAATCTTAAGAGGAGTAGAATTCAACATATATCGTTAAAATTTTTTTGACGATAATGATCTCAAATAGATGTTCCTTTTCTATAATCCTTTGTAAAATAATGTAATTCAGTGTATTACGTCCTTATAATGCAATCTTTGTATGTGTTCTGCATGCATAATTCCCTTTTGAAATCTTTAATGGTTGGCCATTCTTTAAAACTGAGTGCGTTTATGATGTTGCAGCATTAGCTATTTAGAGACGCTTAATAGCCTATTTTTCTTAAAATAATTCTATATATAAATTGTAACTAGACAAATTCTGTTGACAATTTGTTAAATATAATCGATTGTAGATTTTGCAGGATTAATATTATTTTATTACAAATTGGTCAAATAAAAAAAATTTTTTTTTGCAAAATTCGTAAATCACAATAAAAGAAACGATTATAAAAAAAGAGCAAAAAATATCAGAGAAAACAATCTCTTAGACAATACATTAGTATATCTCGGTTTTATCTTCGGCATCAATTTTTGTCTATTTATAGACCACGACTGGTTTGAGTGTCATAGGGCAGAGTACCATTCATTATATTGGCGATGCCTCTCCCATGTGAGTCAGATTAATCACAGTTCTCCCTTCTATAGTCGCTCTATCAGGCAAGCTGCGAAGATCCACCCACTCACTATATGAGATGTTACCACGATCAGCTTGACTTATCATTATCTGTTGTTCCCCAAGGAGAAGAGAGGTCAGATCTTGCAATCAGTTCCGAAAACGTTATATCCCAGCCTGGGACACTGTGAGAAAGCAATTCCGATTTGCTTTTAAAATGGAAGGGTATTGAATGTTGTTGTATCTATTCTTGAACGTTAGAATTCCTTCTTTGAAAGTGGCAAACGATTTCTAAATTTCTCTCTGGAGTAAAAGTATTTGTTGACTCCATTTATATATCGGCAACATTTCGAATCTTACCGAAAGTGTCATTTGTACAGATACAATATTACCTTATGACTTATGAAATTCTATTCGACCGTAAGTCATTGAATATCAAATGTTTACTTAACTCACGATACATTAAAAGATCGAAATCATTAAACTTAATTCGCTTTAGTCAATATTTATTAAAGTTTTCATACAAGTTCTGCTTCAATAAATGAAAATTTTTTATTACATTTTCTTTGTATATTGAATGTTTTATTTTCTTATTATACCCTTCATTTGTTTTTGTATTAAAGTTATTTTTTTTTAATATTTATTCTCTTACCTTCAGATATTTAGGAAAAATTTATATAGCCTATTACTTTTGATTATTTATATTGTTATAACGAAAAATCGCAATTATCATTAAACATTTTAAGTATAATAGTCCTGTTTTTAGCCTATTTCTATTCTTCTAGAAAATTATTTATTGTTTATCTATTAGATATTATGGTTCAAAATTTTATTTATATCTATAATTTTACAAACATAAGGCGAAGTCCCAGAGGACCATTGAATATCGCCCAATGATTTAACATAAAAGTGGTCTTTGTAATTTAAATTATTACAATTTCTTTAAAAGTTTTTAAAATTTAACTTAATATAATTTTGATATTTATATAAATTTTTCAATTGATTTATTACTTCTACTATTAATTTACCAAGACTGATAATTTGTTTATTATATTAATATGCTCCAACAAGGAAAATTTGAAATTAATTTATTTCATAAGCGAAACAGATTAATATGTGTCTGATCAAATTTGTAAACATGTTCATTATCATTATTTCTTTAATTATTAACAAATTCAGTTTGTACTCTTGTTCATTACTGCTTGAAAATTACTCATTATATTCTTTACCCAACCATCAACTGATACAAATAGAACCATTTTTAAAGATTTTTATTATTATTAATATTNTTAAAAAATATCTCTTTTAGTTCTAATTTAATTTAAGATAAAGGAAAATTTTTTCGAAACTAATATTTAAATTGGTTAAATTTTAAAATACGCTATTTAACTTATTACCTATTAAACCATATAATTTTCTAACAATCTCTATTAACGAAATTATTTTAAATAGTCCAGTAACAACAACACGTTTAACAAAATTTTAATGAAATTTCATTAAAAACAAATTTTCTCAAGCAACAAGAAAGTGACGAAGCAAAATTTAATTTACTGCAGTATAAATATAAAAGCTAAGCAAAGGCCAAGTCGGTAATCAAAACATTAACATTGGAAGACATTTTTTTTCGGTACTGTTGATAAATACAAGGCTTTAGTAAGATAATCGATTGGCTAACCCTTGTTTAAAGAAAGTAGAAGATGCCAGGTGTAGTCATTCCCATACTAACTGAGAGAGTTAGAGTGTGGGAGTCCCACTAGTGGCATCATACCATTACATTTTTATATTTACAACCGTGCATATCAAATTATATCGAAGGAAAAAGTTACATAAAGTGATAGCGCATAAGAAAAAATAATTTGCAAAAATTTCTATCATTCTACAATAACATAAATACTTTTATGCAAATATATATATATATTTTTTTTATTAAATTTCGTGTATGACATCATTTTTTTTCTATGTTATAATTGATATTTTAATTTTTAGAGCTATCTAAATTCGATAAAGATGTAAATTTAATCATTAAATTTTTGAATAACTTACTAAATAACAAGAATAGCTAATATTTTGGTGAATATTTTAATATTTTAGGTATAATGCAATGTGTCAAGTAAGTATATTTATTATATATTGGGGAGTGGAATTTTGCGTGGGTCGCGAGTAATTCGTGACTGTATTTAAATATTGTGTTTATCTATTGAAAATATATTGTACTAATTCCATACGAGTCCAATAATGGAATGAAATGTGTACGTTATCGCCTATCAACAGACGTACAAAAAAAGAAGGTAGGAAATGTTCGAGGACAGACCAATTATAAATCCTTGAGTGACAGCTACAAATTACTTAGAGAGCTAAGCGACAAAAGTCAAGTACCATATATACTCCTTTCCTATCTCACCCGAGGGAAAATGAACTCGAAATAAGCTGCTTACATCCCAGCACTCATTAAAACTTGATTTTTTACACGGTCGTTGAACAAGTTGCAATCTACTGGAAGGATTTTTTTTTTCTATCCTTCTTTCCTCTCTTGCCTTTGTTGATGGCGTAGTAAAGATATGGAAAATGTATTAAATTGTCCATCATCGGCCTATCCTAAGTTGGGTCATTAATCAGGTATCGTCTTTTAGTCACAAGAACCGTCCGAAGTAATCCAAATTCTAGTCATTAACTGATTAAAATTGGGCATCTTACGAGGCAGAAAAAATCTTATCGAGTTTACTTTCTTTCTTGTGTTTTTTATATATAACGTGTTAAATAAAATACATTTTTATAATTTAAAAATTTTCTTTTTAAAAATGAATTTAAACTGATTTAATCTTAAATATAATCTAATCTTTAAGAAGAAATTTATAAAAAGAAAATGAAGAAGAACAGAGATTTTTTTGGTGACAAAATTGATCGAATTATATGATTATTGGTAAACACGAATTTAAATATTGGCTTTTTGAATTATAATATTGATTTATTTAATTATCTTTTATAAATTTATATAAAGAACAATTTATTTATTTTTTATTTGTAATATACGATAAGATATTATAAGCTGAAACAGTTTTTGTTTTTTGGAAATGAGAGTGCGGAATATTTTAGTTCCGTGGGGTCTATGCCAATATCTGTATCGGAATGCCAGATATCAGCCACTAACTAAGGTGAAATGAGGGAAAGATTCAAATGCGATAGAAATCCGAGAAAAAGGAAAAGAGTCAGTTCTTCCAAACCTGTCCAAGTTCGGAAGAAGATCCTGAGAATCGTTATATTCAAGAAAGTTCGGTAGAAGAAAAACGGATAGAAAAAACACGATTCTAAACTTCATTTATCAACTGTCACGTTTCAGTGACGTTTTCCTGTGGATATTTTAGTGCACGTGACCTCTTTTCCTTCTTCTCGGGAAAAGAGAAGCAAAGAAAACGAACTGGGAGGATTGTTTTACAGGGGTGGAGTTTCTTTCGCCGTTCCAGGGATTTTTGTATCGAGTGTAAAGATGCATCAGAGAGAAAAGGGAATGTTAGCTTTCCTCTTTATTTTCTTTTACTTGCAGGTATGGAGTATTCTTCAGTATCTTTATCTTTACAGACATGTTCGACCTTACTATCTAACACATTTTTAAGATTCCATTAGAATTTTGTTGAATGAGATCTACTTTCTCATGAAGAATTTTGATATATTTATTTGATATTTTCTAAATAAAATGTAAAAATAAAACTTTTTCAATAACAACATATGTTTCTAAACATACGTTATTTTAAAATATTCTACACGGAGACAAACATATGAAATCTTGTGATAGTTTTTAAGTAAATCTAAATAAAAATTAAACATTGTTTTTTTTTTCTAAAAATTTCAGCTAAAATATTTTAATTTTTTTTGTTTTGAATAATTTTTTATCAATATTTTAAATCTTAATGCAATTTTCGAAACCCCAAAATAAAAATCTATATAATGATGAAGAAAATAATTATAACATTGATTATGTTTTTTAACGTCTGATGTTTTAAACATTATACAGTTTCATAATGTTTCAAAATTCCTATAACTGTCAGTTCGTAGCAAAAATAATGGCTGAAACTACAAAACGACTTAAGCAGCATCAAATTCCATTAAGAAAGTGGCCTAAATTAATGCCAAAAATCTACTCTCAGTAAATCTTCCTGTCTTGTTCCCTTTACAGGCATGTTTCTTATGTAGGAACACGACAAACAGAAAAGCACGTAAAATAGATTAACATCTATTTTCATAACAAATTTCAAAATCCCAAGTCAAACAACTTAAGAAACGTTAGCAGAGTGCGTAAATTATTTAGCTACAAGCTGTAGATAAGCTCACTTTTAATGAAATTAAGGACTTGAAATGAATCTACCGAAAATCGCTCATTAACAAAAATTATTGCAATTTTAATCATAAACATTCAAAAAAACTTACTTTGTTTTAAATTAAAATAAATCTGAGACTCGATTTAAATATTTTATCTTATTACTCTTTTCCATCGAGCTTCCTTAACGATTTTATCATAACTTTTGGCAGTATTTCTAAAAAAAAAATAAGAAAAAAACATTTACTCCGTATTTAGGAGAAGAAGAATGCTGAAGAAAATTCTTAACGAGATGTTAGAAGCATATTTATTTTTTGATTTAAAAGAACAGTTATTTCTCTTACATGTTGATACATTAAGGTATTGGCATGGTATAATAAACACTCCATAGATAAGAAGAAATCCACACCAACTTGTCTTTCTGGAATGAAGTTATTTGGTTGTCAACTCTGGTTCTCAGCTGGATGTTATCTGCCTCGATATTAGGAAAGCCTTTGACTCTGCCGCACAATCTCTTAATCTACGTCTCCTGTTGTGGCCTCTCATAGTCTCCTTGCTAACACTCCTGCATAGGAAGCAACATGTTTCCAAATCT
Source organism: Centruroides sculpturatus (assembly GCF_000671375.1). Classification (NCBI taxonomy): domain Eukaryota; kingdom Metazoa; phylum Arthropoda; class Arachnida; order Scorpiones; family Buthidae; genus Centruroides; species Centruroides sculpturatus. The sequence goes on along the minus strand of NW_019384668.1, from coordinate 103,034 downwards.
GATTCTATCAACGTCACTTCTAATGAAAGTCGACGATTCTCACTTAACCTACTGCTTTTCTCTCTATATTATGATATCGTCTATCACTTAAGGCATCACTTATAATACGGTAATTGATGTCCTACAAATTTCATGTCTTACGTCCAAGTTACTATCATTTAAACATTTCCTGCTTCTAGCAAACTGCTGATAATTTAGATAACACTTTTAATACGCTGAACATTTTCCTGTAACAAATTTAAAAATTGTAAATTTAGCCTATATATCATTCGAAAATTAAATTTTGGCAGACGTGATTACATTATTGAGTTGTTAATTAAGATTTTCTTTCAGAAAAATCTTTTCAAAAATTTTAAATATTGTTATAAATATAATATTGAAATTCATAATTAATGGAATATTTTATAATTTATAACATTTGAATATAAATTAGATTAGTACTTTATCGTTTGTAAAATCAAATATAAATAAATTAATTTATTGTAAGAAGTTAATACACTAATTCGGTGTCCGATTGTTGATTTTAATAGCTTAAATACTGTTAAAAATTTCAAAATATTTACGAAAATAGGTTCTTATAAACAAAAATGTTTTGCAAATTTTAAATTAAATTTGTGAAAGGTAATTTGATTGACAAAAAAATTAATGAATTAGTGACTTAAATGTAGCAATATCCTACTCGAAACCAAATCAAGCGTGGGAAATTTTGAACAACGATAGTCTAGACTTACCTGCATTCCTTTAACAGAGAACGAAGGAATGGCTATCGAAAATAATTCAAAAGAAATAGCTACTTTTCTCAATGGTTATTGCTAATCCTCATTTCAAAGCCCTGTATTATGTTGTGACGAGGTTATTTTCATAAGAATCGAGAGTTTCGAAGCCCTACAGTATATACCTTTGAGCTCGCCTTAATCTAAAATAAATACCAGTTTTATCTTGATAGTAAATGCAGGAAAGCATTTTGTTATTATTTCGCATCCACTTTTTTATATTCGTATTCATATGTTTTCACATCACACGATATGCACTTTCTATAGAATATTCTGCAGAAATTTTGAAAGATATCATACACAGTCCACCCGATATTCTAACACCATGCTACGCCAAGTCTGGCGACAGATTATTTGAATATATGATATGGTATTTACCAGATGTGTCGCACTGGAATAGAGTAGCTTGGCCTCTAATACCTTTTGGGGCTTGATGAAGGTTATATTCTTCTCTTCTAGTGAACTCTAACTTAAAATAATTCTGTTTGACTGTATTTAGCGAGTTACTAAGTGCTGCTGGCTATCTCAACCTGTTTGGATATCTTTAATGTTTTCGAGATGAATTTATCTTTCTTCTTTTAGTAGAAAAAGTTGTCTTGAAACATTCTCTAATAATTTATTTTCTTAATTAATAAGAGCTTCACTTATTTCTTATAAAATGAAAATTTTAATAAGGAATTTAATGTTATATTAGAATAAAGATAATCAATGTATTTAGGCTAAAATTAAGTTATATATTTTGTTCCCTACAATGTAAGAATGTTTATAAAAATATTCGCGTAGAAATCATTTAAAAATTAAAAAAAAATATGTACTTAAAAGAATTACAAAATTATCCTATAAAACGGAAGCAATTTTATTACAAATAAATTTATTCTATGGGGAATCTTTCTATCAATTTTAATACAGCGATGTTATCTATTAATAAATTATTTAAGTTTGGAATTTTGAGTTAAACTTCTTTTAAGTCCCTTTATTCGTAGAGATTATAAAATATGCATACTAAAATTTTATCTGTACCATTCAGTTGTTCTTTATCTGAGTTGTTTAATCTACTTGCCCTCATATCCATCACAAGAGTAACAAATTAGAAGTGATTGCGAGAAGGATCAATAATTCTTGACCTCTTAGGATTAGCAAAAGTGCTCTCATCACTCTCACTTCATCTATTTAAGATAAACAGGATAATAATTCCCTCCTACTAATTTGATGCTGTTATCTTTATTTTGATTCACATTTATATTAAAATTATCTCCGAAAAGCTATCATAAAAATATTTTAAATAATAATTAAATTCATTATAAAAATGTAAAATAACTTTGTATAAAAATTAATGTGTAGCTTTAAAAAAAAACAGGTAATTTATAGCGGTAATTTTATTATCTGCATCCTTTTTTTTGTGAGTTTTAAACTAGCTCATCCTATCTTTTGTTTTACTGGGTCAGTTACTTGACCCTTTTTTTATAACCCACTTTACACTAAAGAAAAATCTATTGATTTATTTACGTGTCTTGGATGTTTAAAAAATTTCATCCCGATATAGTAAAAGGAGCAATAAAATATATTTTTGACGATCTTTTGTTCTTTATGTTTAAAAAACCACCCTTTAGGTCACTCTTGGGAGAGCAGAGTCTATTTTAGGAGTCATTGATTTAGAAATATCAAATTCCCATTATAAAATATTTATTATTTTTCCATTATACGAAGTAAATACAGTATTTATGATTCTCTTTCATCAACTAAATTATACGAAATTGCATTTCAGTTTTTAATATTCTGAGCATATATAGATAGTAGCCTATATACTGAATATAAATTATATTATATGCAATATGCTTAAAGATGATCTTATTATATGAAAAAAACAAATATAATTTTATTTAAAACCGAAAAAAATGTTAATTTTTTTATATCTTAACAATAATAATACGTTTTTCAGATAGAATTTTTCATTATTTTTTAATGAGAAACAACTACAAAATCTAATTACGATAACAATCCATTAATAATATTTATAATTATTGCATTCTTTAGAAAACTGCGGAGAAAACTCATTAAAGTAATATCCCAAAATTTAGTTGTAGTCGCGAGTACAAAACACTTCAATGCATCGCAGCACCCCTCTGAGTAGCAGAACCACACCCTTAACTAGCTTTAAGGTTCCGCCCTTTTCCAGATTCTTTACCATTGATTGATACATATAAAAATTTATTAGATTATCATTTAATAAAACGTAAACAATATATATAATACAGGCAAGCTTAGAACTCACTTTATTTTATGTTTAGCTACTTTCATTTTCTTTCGAATTTATATGAAGTACGAGAATCATTCAACTGTTTTTTTTTTATTATCGTCTTTTTTTCCTAAGTAATGTAAATAATAAAAACAATTATTTTATAAAACAGATGATTAATTACAAAGAATTGCTTTAATAATTTATTTATTTATTTATTTGAGCCAATTAAAATCGAGATGATTCATCTAGTAAAACGAACTAATAAGAACTAGTCCATCTTGTAAGTGGAAGAATGATTAATTTAGTTTATTTTAATGTATAATTACAAAGTAATTTTATTCAAAATATCGTTTCGGCTTATATATATTAATTTTTATTTGTTTTTTTGTTTGAAACATGAAAAGTTACTTAAAAAATTCCAAGTCGTAAACGATGGAAGTGATTGCTTACTTCAACGATTTCCATTCTGAATATGGCGTTTCTCCAATTTTGTATTTTTATGATATATCATTAATATAATTATTGTATATCTCTCTAATGGATACCAGAATGATATTGAATTATTCGAAAACTAATTTAGTTGGCCAGTTTCCAGATAATTAAATGTTGAATTGATATTCAAAGGGTCAGTTCAAATTCATCAGGAGAATCTCTCTTTGCGAGAAAATAACTAATTTTCGTTTTTTTTCTGTTATCTTATATTTTTCATATAGAGTTATTTTCGCGTCAAAAATAATTATTCTTCGAAATTATCTCAAATGAATTTTTAAAAGATAATTGCTTACATCTAGCCGCTTCTCTTTCATATTCATAAGTAGATTATGTCTAGTTCCTAATTTTTGATTATAAATAACATACTATACGGCTTGTCGAGGAAAAATTCCATTTTTGACATACGACGCACATGGGATAAACCAGGAAAATTTTTTGAATTCCATAACTCTTGCATATGGTTCGCAACCTTTGATATTTTTCTATCAAAGAGATGTCATATTTTACTCATGCTAATAAGCATAAGAGGAAACTTATACATGTTTTTCTTTTATTAATTTTCATAATATTAAGTTACGGAAATGCTTTAATGAAGCTATTTTTATTAATTTCTTAAATATAACAGGCGTATTTTGGGGGGAAAATTCGTTAAATAGTATTCTAACTTAGTTTTAGTAGGGATATGTTTAAAGAATTAACTCTTTAAATATTTAAGAATGAAATCCCCAAGTACTTAAACTTAACTGTTTAAAATTGATTGCTTAACTTCAGTTCACATTTTTCGTAAGGTAAATGTTCAAATTTTAATGATTTCAAGTATAACTCTGATTAAAATCTGAAGAATGGAAAGAAATTTTACTACAAACAATCTCCACTGTAGAAATATTACCAAAGATAATTATGTCTGTAAAAATTTAAATGAATCATTTCTAGATGAAGTTTTGACTTTATTAAAGTATTTTCTGTTATTTAGAGTGCATTAAAAACCCTTAGACAAGCAAAAATTTACCCTCAACTTCCCCTTCAAAATAATCTGAAGGGCGTGTGCATGAAGGACTCTCAATGGCTTCTACTACAGCAGTCGGGGGATGAAAATCTTCTTTGATTTACAGTCCCTAAAAGTTCAAGCGTCATTCTAGTTGAGGCTTAATTCCAGCTGAGAGGCAACAGTAAATTTTGGTATCAAATCAACTTTCCGTCTTGTAGCCTCAAATCATATATTTTATCCTCTTGGATCTTTTCTAATCCAAATTTTATGAACTAGAAAACCGTCTGCATCTACAAATTGTTATGAAAGACTGATTAATTTATCATTTCATGTTTTATAAGTAGAAAAAAAAGAGGATATGCTTTTGTTGACATAACCAAAACTTTTGGTATTAATAACGGATCTAATTTTACAATTTAAAAATTAAATCATGGACTTAAGCACTTACTTTAATGATTAGAACCGATTTTAATATGATTATTATTTGTATTGTTTGTTATTCCACGTTGTTATTTTCTTCGTGGGAAAGTAAGACAAAATTTATGTATCCCGTCACATCATATGAATCTTAAGAGGAGTAGAATTCAACATATATCGTTAAAATTTTTTTGACGATAATGATCTCAAATAGATGTTCCTTTTCTATAATCCTTTGTAAAATAATGTAATTCAGTGTATTACGTCCTTATAATGCAATCTTTGTATGTGTTCTGCATGCATAATTCCCTTTTGAAATCTTTAATGGTTGGCCATTCTTTAAAACTGAGTGCGTTTATGATGTTGCAGCATTAGCTATTTAGAGATGCTTAATAGCCTATTTTTCTTAAAATAATTCTATATATAAATTGTAACTAGACAAATTCTGTTGACAATTTGTTAAATATAATCGATTGTAGATTTTGCAGGATTAATATTATTTTATTACAAATTGGTCAAATAAAAAAAATTTTTTTTTTGCAAAATTCGTAAATCACAATAAAAGAAACGATTATAAAAAAAGAGCAAAAAATATCAGAGAAAACAATCTCTTAGACAATACATTAGTATATCTCGGTTTTATCTTCGGCATCAATTTTTGTCTATTTATAGACCACGACTGGTTTGAGTGTCATAGGGCAGAGTACCATTCATTATATTGGCGATGCCTCTCCCATGTGAGTCAGATTAATCACAGTTCTCCCTTCTATAGTCGCTCTATCAGGCAAGCTGCGAAGATCCACCCACTCACTATATGAGATGTTACCACGATCAGCTTGACTTATCATTATCTGTTGTTCCCCAAGGAGAAGAGAGGTCAGATCTTGCAATCAGTTCCGAAAACGTTATATCCCAGCCTGGGACACTGTGAGAAAGCAATTCCGATTTGCTTTTAAAATGGAAGGGTATTGAATGTTGTTGTATCTATTCTTGAACGTTAGAATTCCTTCTTTGAAAGTGGCAAACGATTTCTAAATTTCTCTCTGGAGTAAAAGTATTTGTTGACTCCATTTATATATCGGCAACATTTCGAATCTTACCGAAAGTGTCATTTGTACAGATACAATATTACCTTATGACTTATGAAATTCTATTCGACCGTAAGTCATTGAATATCAAATGTTTACTTAACTCACGATACATTAAAAGATCGAAATCATTAAACTTAATTCGCTTTAGTCAATATTTATTAAAGTTTTCATACAAGTTCTGCTTCAATAAATGAAAAGTTTTTATTACATTTTCTTTGTATATTGAATGTTTTATTTTCTTATTATACCCTTCATTTGTTTTTGTATTAAAGTTATTTTTTTTTAATATTTATTCTCTTACCTTCAGATATTTAGGAAAAATTTATATAGCCTATTACTTTTGATTATTTATATTGTTATAACGAAAAATCGCAATTATCATTAAACATTTTAAGTATAATAGTCCTGTTTTTAGCCTATTTCTATTCTTCTAGAAAATTATTTATTGTTTATCTATTAGATATTATGGTTCAAAATTTTATTTATATCTATAATTTTACAAACATAAGGCGAAGTCCCAGAGGACCATTGAATATCGCCCAATGATTTAACATAAAAGTGGTCTTTGTAATTTAAATTATTACAATTTCTTTAAAAGTTTTTAAAATTTAACTTAATATAATTTTGATATTTATATAAATTTTTCAATTGATTTATTACTTCTATTATTAATTTACCAAGACTGATAATTTGTTTATTATATTAATATGCTCCAACAAGGAAAATTTGAAATTAATTTATTTCATAAGCGAAACAGATTAATATGTGTCTGATCAAATTTGTAAACATGTTCATTATCATTATTTCTTTAATTATTAACAAATTCAGTTTGTACTCTTGTTCATTACTGCTTGAAAATTACTCATTATATTCTTTACCCAACCATCAACTGATACAAATAGAACCATTTTTAAAGATTTTTATTATTATTAATATTATTATTATTATAAACTGGAAAACTTGTTTAACTTATTCAACCATCGACTAATTTGCTCGAAATTTTATTATCTGATAATCACTTGATCTCTAGAGGAACAAGTAAAAATATGCATTTTGTTGCAAAATACTTCTATCAAACTCAATAGAAAACTTATTATCTAGGAAGAATTTGATACGAAGAATATCGATAATTCGGGAGTAAAGTAATTAAATTTTATAACTAGATACACATAAATTGATTTTCTTTCTTATTTCTGTCTCGGATATGCTCCGAAAGTTATTAACATCGTATTGGATCTTTAATGACAACATTAATGGTTAATGCATAACAATATATTCGGAAATTCAAATACTATGACAATTAAATAGACTATAAATAAATATATGATAAAATACACCCTCGATTTATCATATTTTATGTAAAATATTATTGAACTTTGTTTAGAAACTTTATGAACTTGTACATATGTTTACACGAAATAAAATTCGATATATAAGACGATGCTTCACCTTCCATTATTTCCTTATTGGAAAATCGATTAATAACATCTTCGTTCTTGGAGATATCAAGTTAATAACGATACACGTCACAAAATAAATCAAAATTTAGTAAATCGATCTATATCTATCTACCTATAAGTATGATAAAAGTAACGAAAGACGTAAGAGGTTTAAGGGAAAAAAATTATTATTAAATTTATCGGTTGAAAAGAAATATGATGGAATAAGAAACGGTGGTTAGAAATGATGACTGTGATTCAATCATTGAATCACAAATGAGATTCAATAAAGTATATCGGCCTAACAATTGAGGATTTTTCAAAATAAGAATTGTTGATTTTTTTCTTCATTTTTTTTTTCTGATCCGTTTTCAACTGTTGCTGCTGATGCGGTTGAAAGGAAACGTTGTACGCTTCTGGTTCCTGTTGCTATAGCAACAGAAGATGCGGCGACGCTCCTTTCAACAAGGTGATGGATGACCTTCAATAAAGCAATAGATGACCTTCGCTAAGTCGGTGTCTTTTTATGAAAAGTATGAAAAAAACCCCGAGCTAACGAAAATGTCTTTCAACTTTCTTCATTTTATAAGTAAAAAGTTTCTCACATATTTGAAATAACTTGATGAAAATTTTCAACTTCGTATAAGTTTATCAAAGAATTTGCTTGAAAACAGGAAATTAAAGTAAATATTTTGTTTTCAGTTTTATTGATAATCAATCATTTTTCGAAATTTCACTTCAAACTTCCCCCATTTTTTTTATATATATTTTGAAATTAAAGATTATAAAAAAACTATTATTTTAGTAGAAAATTTTCAATAGGTTATACATCAAAAACAACCAAGTTATAAAGATATATTAATCTTATCTAGATACTATATAGTATTATATTTTTATAAATTATACCTGGCTATTTTAAGAAGAGAAAATAGATAAATCGAATCAGTTCGTGCGAGAAAAAGAAGTAGGAAAAAAAAATAGCATGTTAACAACACAGAAAAATCTCTTCAAGGTTTAATTTGAAAATGGTTAAGAGGCATTTTTTTTAGATGCTAGACGAAGCAGCAGAACTGGATAATTAGGGATAATGATTTGGAATAATCACCAATTGTTTAGCTTCACACTGCGCTGGATGGTAATAAATCAATGTTTGAACTTCTCCTCTTATATCGACTGTCTATCACAGTATCGAATCATTTAAACAAATACCCAAATATTGTTTTAAGTTCTAAAGAAACATACTTATCCAAATAGTAATATGGATGTAATGACACTGTCAGAAGTTTGATTAATGAGTGGGCAGACACTAATGTACTCACACTCATCTCAATACAACACTTTCGACTGAGACGAGTGGCCAGATGTTGTTTTATAAGTGAACGTTTAAAATTTCTTCCAAAAGAATCAGAGAAAAAAATAGTAATAAAAAAATCCAGCATTCGTTTTTAACAAGAACTTTTGTAGTTTCGCCAAAAAACATTTTCTTTTATTTATTTTTTTTTACTGTTTTTAGAAGCAAAAAGCATGCAAGAAACACATAGAATTATTCTAGAACTGGTTAATGATTGCATTTTGATTGATAGAACCGTTTAATGAATGAACTTTTTACTTTCGAATTAGGCACGCAACTCTCAATAAGAAAACCTGAAGAATGCAAGTAAACTTTAAATTTTATTCTAAAATCGATTGTTTTGTAAAATTATTTTAAATAAAACACATTTTATATTCGTTTAAAAGTTTTATAAAATAAAGTATAACGTTTTATTTCAGTTAAAATCATGTTTATTATTATTATTTTAATATAGGTCCTATAATTTTTGTTGATCAATTGTAAAAAAAATGAAGATAATTTCTGATTGTTTTTAAAAATACAATTGAATTTTATATAATCTTTATTTATAATTAATTATAAATACGAAAATTATAAACTTTAACTGTTTTCTGGACATTTTTTAGAATAATAAAAAAAATGATAATTAATTTTGTGTAATTAAATCATTTATTAAAAATATTCCGCAAATATTTTATTACACATTTTTTCTCTTATGAATCGTCAGTATTAATGCCATTAATTTCTTTAATTAAGTACGATTGCAATCAAATTTAATTAACTTAAAATAAGAAATTATTATTATTTTTATTTTCTGAGTAAAAATAATTTGTTTCTGTTATTAAAATAATAACATAAAAGAAATTTTATTAATTGCATATTTATAATAATTAATGTTAATTTTTCAAATTAAAATAAACTATCTAATGCTATGAATAATGTCTTAATTCTGTTTTTAACAAGGAATTTGTAGAGAATAGACCCAATTTTACGATAAAAAGTACTTTAAATAAGTATTTAAATAATGTAAGAACATAATTAAAGCATAATTTATTGATTTACTTATAGAAATATTAATTGTAAAATTAATTATATTGTTTTATTTGAGAAAGGGTGCTTCTAATATACCAAGATCTGCGTATCTTAGCTCTACTTTTTATAAGGAATTTATACAGAATATCTTATAAATTTTATGAAAAAAGTACTTTAAATTTGTATTAAAATAATGTAAAAAATAAAATTAAAATATGGTTTATCGATTAAATAAAAAATTTTTAGTTTTAAAGTTAATAAAAGTGCATTAATTATATTGTTTTGTATGAGAAATAATATTATCCCTGGCAACAAAGATTTGTTTGGCAAACTATGATTGATCCCACTATGTAATATTTTTGAACAACACTCTTATGCTAACTGGGGTGAAAATTTACGCTCTAATGAAGGTAAAATTGCAGCAACTTCAAAAGTTATCGATCGGATAATAATAAAAAGAAGGAAAAAAATCTGCATCAATAAGCACATTTAACCTTTTTAAGTTCTGAAAAATCGCATTCGTGTATCTTATACGCGATTTTAAACGTTGCTTAATCGATTATTCTTACTTTTATTTATATATAAAATAAAACTTTTATTTAAAAAATAACTAAATAATTCATTTTATTAAATAGAAATTTGTTTACACAATTTGCATCGTTCAAAAATTAACTGCTTAATGCTTCGATACAATTTCTTCGTTATTAGACTAAATAAATATTTAATCTATTCGAAATTAATATCTGAGGTTTATGGAGTGAAAAAGTCAGTTTTGATAGTATATTGGAAACGACACTACGATAATTTCNTTATATAATTAAAATATTATATAAAATTTTTTGAAATTTAAATAATAAATTTTTATCGTGTTCTATATCAAATTTTGGATAATAAAGTGTTTTTTATTTATTATGTTTTGGATTATTTATCACAATTTAACGATTTCTAATTTTATCTTGTTAACAATATTAATGAAAAGTTGCAAACAGTGTAAAATCTTATTCTATTTTTTGAAATTTTTGTTAATGTATTTTTTATACGTGACCATTCTAAAACTCTTTAGCCTAGACCTAAATATAGATGAATATAAAAAGAATTGGCTGGAATCCAGACTAATTTTTTTTTATATATATAAAAATCATAAAATACGCTAAAAACTCGAAGAAAGAATAAGAAAGACTCCGATCAAAATTGCATAACATGTCCCTTAGATACTTTAATATTTCTGTCTTTTGAAGCATCTTAATATAAAAAAAGGTATCAACAATGGAATTTTGTGACAAACGACACAACCAGATGACGTCATAAAGGGACAACAATTAAGGCAAAAGAAAAAGTTTTTTGTATGTTAAAATCAGAGTAGCGTAGTTGTGTAACTAGATACAAGAGTCCAAAGGAAAATGCCAAATTCTTTGTTTCTAGTTAATGAAAGTCTAACCTTGATGTTTATGATGCTGTGGGAGAATAATTAGTAGCAGCGACCTATTGTAATAAGTAATTTAATTATTCATTGGGGCTGAGAGTCAGACAAAGGCCTGGAGGGATGCCTCTGGCGTTGGGCAGAAGCGAATTAAACAGCAGGATGGCTACCATCCTCGGGTCAATCTGCTGACGTCCATTGCTGTTTGGGTAATTAGGTTTGTCGCGCGAAATCAACTAAGAATAATTACTAACACCAAATATAATTTAAAAATGCTCTTCTTGTAATTTCTCTCGTAAATTATTATAATATACGAAATTAAAGATAAAAGAATACGCGCTTCTTACTTTAAATAGCAATTTTTGAAAGAAAAAAAAATTAAATCGAGTTAACAAGTATATATATTTCAAATATTTTAATATTTAAGGGAGAGAAACCAATCATTCATAAAACCGAAACCAGGAAAAAGTTTTGATTTCCACAAAGGCTGAAAAACTGCAGTGATGCCTAGGAATATTTTTCGTTTATCACTGTCTACAGAACGAAGAAGATGAGAGAAGTTTGCGAAAGAAAAATGGATTATAGATGACTGGCATAGCACCGAAGAGTCGGGTGACAGTTGGAAAATACGACTTAGTCTGGTGCAAATCCGCGAACGACAACACCTTACTCCATTCTTCATTGGCATCGTTGACAGGCATTCGCATCTACCAAAAAGAGGCTAAATTTATCTCCTGTTGTGTCACAAAACGTATTGGCCAAGAGAAAAAAACGGGGGTTTGAGGGAATTGATAAACGTTTCGTCGTTCCCACTTCAGATTAAGGTACTGAACACTACTCTTCTAGTATTGGGGGCAAAAAAAAAATTGAAACGAAACTAAAATTTCATCCATATATGACGTGTTTTGTTACTACTATTCTTTGAAGTCTGGGGAATTGTTTTACGTTTGTGGATTCTATCATCTTTCTACAATAAGTTGACAGCTTAAAATTGAACTCCATCCATTATGCCACCCTACCAATTGAATAAGGGGGTAAATTTAGTAATCTTCCTTCCAGGCTATTATAAATGGATTTTAAATATATATTTCTTTAAAAGGAGGAATTAAATAAAAGTGGTTTTAAACTTACAAATAGCTTTATGGCAAAATAATCTTATCACAAAGTAGCATTTCCTTGGAGATTAGATATTTACATATTTTATAGCATAATTTAATTCTTTATACTCTACGTTCTGCAGAATATTAAATACTAGATAGACTACTTTAAAAACTTATTAGGAAATATAAAACAAAACTACAATTTTTCGATGTTTTACAATAAAATAATTCTGTTTTGAATGATAATTATGAGTGGAAAACAATACAAAATATATTGTATTTATTATATATAAATATTTTTATAAATTTAAAATTAATTTATAGATTCTTTTAGTTTTAAAATTTATAAATTCGTTATTATACATTTATTTGAGAAGTTCGGGTTTCTTTTAAGACTTGGCTGCTTTACAGGGAAGCTAACGTTAAAGGTCATCAAAAATCTACTATCGGACTTGCGGTCTTATTCTGAAATTATATAGTAATAAAGTAGATACTAACGAATTTATGAATGCTTCATAATTATATTTAATTAAAAAAATATAAAATTCATCAGCTTTAAGGATTTTTAAAAATACTATAATGACGATATTAAGTATCAAAATGTCAATTTTCCAATTAATTGTAAAATATTTTTTATTGGAGAATTTATATTAATATTTTATATCAATTGAGCTGTCAACACCATTTGTCTGCATTCTCTTACAGAGAACAAAATGAAATCCAATGCAGAATTAACGTCAAGTTTCGTTTCGTTGATGTATGAGTTCTCATTGAAAAGAAGACATGGTTAACATTTCATGCCATTAATAAGAAGACGACAACTATTTTAAAATACTTTCAAACTATTTATTAAGTTTCATCGCTTCTTCGTATCTATGAATATGCAGACTTAGTTTATTATTACACCAATTTGATTAATGTAAATATAATTATGGTACTTTATTTCATTTCGAGTCCTCGACAAATATATTAATCTCGTATAAATATAATAAATTTTCGAATATAGTTTAAGTTTTCTTATTTTAAAAAATAAATGCAACGACAATTGGAAAGAAAAATGTCAACGTTCAATGCGACAAGAGAAAACATTTCTCATTATTTTCTTGAAGAACATGAAATTATAGGTGATGTCATACTTGAATAACCATACTTTTAACGATATTTTCCTCTCGTCTTATATTCTCACAGAGTCTAGGGATATATTAGACAGTATCTTCGATGAAAATTGTTTTTTCTTCCTCCCTTTCTCCTCTAGAAAGTATCTACTGTTACAAAATAAGGCAAAGAGTTAGAAAGTAGTTATTAGATCGTAAAGTAGACTTGATGAGAATTTAGTAAGACATCTATCGTATTGTCTTCGAAATAAGTTTCCAGTTGAAATTAAAATTTCAGGCAAGTTAATCAGCATTGCATTTATTGGTTTGTTTTGAGGAAAATAAATAAATCTATCTAAATTCCTTTCGTGTGATAATATTTTAGTTTGTATTCGAAATGTGAAAAAGCTATATTTTGTTATCAGGTAAAGATATATATGGATAAATTTCGCAAATAAAAAGCCAATATCTATATACAGTACTTATAAAGAATATAAGTATATCCTATGTATGTAAAATATACATAAAATCTTTCAAAAACTTAAATATTGCATCTTAAAACTTACATGTCTGACTGAAAAACATAATATATATATTGCTTTTAAAATGTAAATTTATATTGAAAAAATAGGATCTAATAAAAATCTACGGTTGGGATATTTTTTAATTTAAAAAAGATATAATGGCTCGAAAGAATTTATGACCATTTAAAAAAGTTATAGAAAGATTATAAGAAGAACCGTAGTTATGTGCTATTCAATAGAATGACTTACTGTATAAAGTTACTCATAAACACAGCCTGAAAAATATTTTGAAATAAATACAGAAATATATTCAAATAAATTGATTGAATTCGTTTTTCAGAAAGTTAACGGATCTTTAATGACAACATTAATGGTTAATGCATAACAATATATTCGGAAATTCAAATACTATGACAATTAAATAGACTATAAATAAATATATGATAAAATACACCCTCGATTTATCATATTTTATGTAAAATATTATTGAACTTTGTTTAGAAACTTTATGAACTTGTACATATGTTTACACGAAATAAAATTCGATATATAAGACGATGCTTCACCTTCCATTATTTCCTTATTGGAAAATCGATTAATAACATCTTCGTTCTTGGAGATATCAAGTTAATAACGATACACGTCACAAAATAAATCAAAATTTAGTAAATCGATCTATATCTATCTACCTATAAGTATGATAAAAGTAACGAAAGACGTAAGAGGTTTAAGGGAAAAAAATTATTATTAAATTTATCGGTTGAAAAGAAATATGATGGAATAAGAAACGGTGGTTAGAAATGATGACTGTGATTCAATCATTGAATCACAAATGAGATTCAATAAAGTATATCGGCCTAACAATTGAGGATTTTTCAAAATAAGAATTGTTGATTTTTTTCTTCATTTTTTTTTTCTGATCCGTTTTCAACTGTTGCTGCTGATGCGGTTGAAAGGAAACGTTGTACGCTTCTGGTTCCTGTTGCTATAGCAACAGAAGATGCGGCGACGCTCCTTTCAACAAGGTGATGGATGACCTTCAATAAAGCAATAGATGACCTTCGCTAAGTCGGTGTCTTTTTATGAAAAGTATGAAAAAAACCCCGAGCTAACGAAAATGTCTTTCAACTTTCTTCATTTTATAAGTAAAAAGTTTCTCACATATTTGAAATAACTTGATGAAAATTTTCAACTTCGTATAAGTTTATCAAAGAATTTGCTTGAAAACAGGAAATTAAAGTAAATATTTTGTTTTCAGTTTTATTGATAATCAATCATTTTTCGAAATTTCACTTCAAACTTCCCCCATTTTTTTTATATATATAAAAATCATAAAATACGCTAAAAACTCGAAGAAAGAATAAGAAAGACTCCGATCAAAATTGCATAACATGTCCCTTAGATACTTTAATATTTCTGTCTTTTGAAGCATCTNTTATTTTGTCATATATATATATATATATATATATTTTATTAGACTTAAAAAAATGTATATTCTACTTGACATTCAATAAACCTGGCATTGCAATAACGACAATTCTTATGTCAAGATTTTCCGTTTTTTCCATTATATTTAGAAATTTGTTTCGAATAAACTTGTCTTTCTTCTTTTTAAAACTTTTGATATTTCAAAAAAATAACTTGCTTTTATCAAATAAAATGACAAAATAGTTTTGGTTATAGAACTAAATCAATGTGTATTTTCTTCGATTTTTAAAAATTCTTCTAAAATCTTCTCTTCTAACAATAGCTTGCTTCTATCATCTCTGATTGGCGCTAACATCTTTACAAATGAAAATATAATTAAGTTATTAATTCGTATATTAAATTTCCTGAAAATTCATTCGAAAAGTGGCTTATAAAAATCTTAACCATTCTTATATCACGAAGGAAACTTTTCTAGAAAATAAATAAAATATGAAAGTTTATAGAAAAATAATTTTTATAAAATAAGAAATAAAACATAAAGTACAAAAATGATAGAGAAGATGAAAATGTATAAATAATATTTAATTATTTTGTTAAGACTGATTTAAACAAACTGATTTAATTTAAAAATAATTGATAAACACTGCATATTTGAATATTTTGTGCACATATAATTAAATGGAAATCTTGTTATCTGGAGTTGCTCTTAAACTTAATGTTAGAGTCTCTTATCCGATGTCGAGGGGTAAAAATTGAAATATTGCCAATTAATTCACTCCGCCTACTACTATACCAGAAACTTGATACGAATAACAACTGTATTGTATGAGAAACAATGGTTTATTTGATCAAATTTAAGATAAAAATTCTTATTAAATAAGGAAATGTTTGAAATGAGTTTAAAAATCTGATACAGGTACAATACGAAGTATTTACATTCTTTGCATGCAAGTTAATAGGATGGAGGGAGTAAATAGTGGAGAGGAGAGCAGGAACATTACATGTAGACGACAGACCACCAGATAGAATTCTGACAAATGCACATTGGATGGTGAATGTCATTAGTTAGGAACCCCTCTTTCTGTTGGGTCTGTTCTATTTGTCTAGACAGGGGGTTGACTTAACGTTGATGTGCCGCCAGCTATTTAAATAAAGAATATATACACCTGTTGTAAATGAAACAGAAATTAATGTTATGCTCGTTTCATCTTACTTAAAAGGGGATTTAATTATGAATATAATCTATTTAATTTTAATTAAATTTCTATTATGAGGTGAATGTTAAAATTATACGTTTTATTTCAGAGAAATTCACTAAATATTGGCTTAATTCTGCTTTATTCGAGTAAAAATTTAATCGTATAACTGATATATTTCGATAGAATTGTTAAATATAAATCAGTTATAACATTCTAAACATTTTAATTTTTAAAATGTTTTTTTATTTTAATAAACAAACTGCAAGATTTATTTGTTACAGCAGTTTATTTTAAAAGTATTTTTAAAGGTATAGTACATTACGACTTATCGACTGCCTCGTTTAGTTTACATAAAGAATAAAATTTATTTAATTCGTTTTTTTTTAAACTATTAAAAATTAGAGATTTGTTTAATTTACTCAAACAAATTTCAACTACTCACTAACAAAATTTACATCAAGAATCCGAAATTAAAACGTGTTTTTTTATAAAACTGGTCTCTTTTCATCGTATCTTTTAGAGGAAAATTCTTTTTACTAACATTCCTTTCACTTATCTCGAGTTCGCTAACTGGATGAACTCGGTTGAAAGGCTATTTCCCATTAGTTACCCCTTGAAGGTGTCTGGATCGCTAAAGACTCCATCAAAGCCACCGTCTGATCTTAAAGGCGTTAGATGAAGAAGTTAGCAATCTTTTTCATTTATAAGGAAATTACAAATGAATGGAAAGTCTGGAAACTCTTTAACTAATCTGGGAAATTTTTAGAAACTGTTAGTCGTTGATATAAATTAAATTAACATCGCTAATGAATGAAGTTTTAAAAGAAATTAGTGAGAATGGAATTCCTTTTTAATTAATTACCAAGAAAATGAATTGATGAACTCTTAAATCTGAGAATGATTACTAAAACTTCCTCTTAAATCTATCAAATATAATTAATAATAATTAAGTAATTAAAGTGATTAATATATATTTTTAATTTATTTTTTCTCGAATTTTTCGTCATGATAATTTGTTAATCTCACTTAAACACATCCGTCCCTCTTTGAGAATGTAAATAAAATCGACTGACGGACAAATTTATTGCCTAGACCAAGAATTATGACCCGTAACCTCGCATTTACTGCCTATTAAAATTTTATAAGATTTTAACAAGCATTATTTAAATTAGTTACATTTGAACAAAATTTATTTTGTTAAAAACGAATGAAATTTTTACTTTTATCTCTTTAATGGTAATGAATAAAGTCCCAAAAGAAAATAATTATATAATCAAATACAAATTGCAGTCTGTTTGAACGGAATGAGTACAAGGTAAAAAATTAATCAATCCTATTACGACCCATCTCAAATCAAGCAAAATGTTCTGCCAACAAGAGAACATGTCAGACCGGGGCACGCCTACTGTCCAATTTTAAACAGCAAACACGCACTTGCTCGTACGAATGTCACCTGTCATCCCATACAAAGGAACAAAATGTCAGTTGTAGGTTATTATTTGAATAGAACAACAGACAAATGGATACAGCATTGACTTTTCGGTCATGCTCACACGCCATTAGAAATAAGGGTGCGTGTTCTAATGTCGCGCCCACAATCAATCAGCACTCATTTGGGGACTGAACATGCGCCCATGTTTCGACACCAGAGGGCAGTACCATCCAATAACTCAACTTGAAATTCTTCTCTTTACTTAATCTGATAAATTCCCTCCCTCTATTGCCAAAACCGTTTATGAAATTTTCGAATTTATAAAAAATCTGATAAACTATCCAAATAAATAAACATAAAAAAATAATGTTTATAGATAATACGGTCATTTATCAAAATTTTATATATTGTTACTGTGATATATATCTTTTTTGCCAGTTGAAACTATAGCAGTTGTCAGTTGGCCATTCGCTCCATTCGCGTGCCTATGTCTCACCTTGGCAGCAGAGACCATACAATAGTCCTATACAGTAGCTAGAAGCCTCCTTGTATGCCTACACTGTGATTCATATAACTGTCAGAGTGAAAGAATCAAGGAGCGATTTATGCAAAGCTTGGAGAGTTTTTAGAATACGACCCGGCCCAGGGGCACAAAAGAATGATAGATGATACCATTAGCCGAAATGTCAGTCGTTCTGGGGGGACGAGAATCAAATGCAGGACTTCCGTTCTTTCCATTCTCTCCTCCTGGACTTGTCACTTGGAAACTTGCAAGTTTTATAACATTCGGACATTCTCAATCAAGATAACAAATATTCTTATTATAACCCAGTCCATTAAATAAGTACAGACTTACATTTTTACCTCTCACAGTAGACTATCTTCAGAACAGTTACTTTTGTAGCCTCTATAATTCCTGTTACTATCATAATAATACTATTCGTACATAATTTTTTATAAAATATATTTGAATTTTAAATTTATATACATGCCATTATTATTTTTATTTATCTAAAAGTGAGTTAAATTCAGCTATGATTATAGGCCTATATAATTCTAATTATGATGTAATCTAATTAAATTTAAGATGATTTTAACTTAGGATATAGAAGAAGGAATCCAAGAGGGGGTCGTTTTGTGAATTTTGACCTCTTTAGATTACACTTACAAACGTGCAGAGACGAGCTGAAGCAACTCACGTTTATAAGCATGATCTAAAGAGGTCAAAATTCAACAGTTCCATCTACTGTTCAACTGTATATAGGAAAAGCGCCATTTATTCGGCACAAGCGTCAGTCATGTGACAGCTGACGTCAGGTAAAGTGCTTATTAGGTCGTCAGATGAGAAGGAAATAGCGGCACGCCCACAAGCTCCGTAATGAATTAAAGACATTTCTGATCTCCAAAAGTCACACCTATGGACTTATAAAGTCATGCTGAGTTTTATCTAAGTCACACCTACGAACTAACGTCTCTTTTTATCATATCTGTCAAACCTTTAAGAACATAATGATTTCTTTTACTTGGAAATTATGTACACTATAGGATGTTCAGGTATTCAAGCATACTAATTTCCTCGCTGTTGTTTATCTCGCCATTACATCTGGTAAATCTCGGATTTTCAGCTTGAAAATTTATTAAATTGCTTTATTGCCCGAAGTCATATAAACTGATTGATATAGAATTTAATTAAAATACATTTATAAGCAAATTTCAATTATAAATTTAAGAAAATTACTTTAAAAAAATTTTTTTTTTTAATTTCAGATATTCTGTGGAAATTTTCTTTTTTCCATTTTCTGTTTGCACAATTTGCAAAAATGTTACTTTGTAAGCAAGATTTAGTGGCATTACAGTATGAAATCTTCATTTGCATAATTTGTTTAATAAAGAAAAAAAGGGAAGAACCGATTAGATAAGCAAATGAGATAGAATGGCTGTGCTTTGTTATCATTAAACTGCTTTTAGTTAACAAATTCAGCTTTTATGTCTAAGCAATTTTTTGATAAAAGATATTCTTCCAACCAACAATTTTAACTTGAGCTTTTATTTCTTCTCTCTTTATTCATAAATATTAAAATCGCATTATTATTATTTTTTTAAATTTCCTTTAACGAATTGATTTCAAATACAAAATCAATTCAACTAAATATTAACATTGAATTTCTGCACAATGCACCTTTATACAAAATTAATATATGATAAATAATCGTTTTATGTATTATTAAAAATCAAATGTACAGTACAAAGTAATGTGCGGTCGAGCATACATTGACAATTTTACGATAAATTTACCATTGACATTTAAAAAAAATAAATTTAAAAATAAAAAAAAAATTCCACTTTTGACTTTAATTCTTTGCTTATTTAATGGTAAAATTGTTCAAATTTAATTGCGAGTTTGAAATTTATGTCATAAATAATTAAGTTTTTGCATGATAAGGCCAATTTGAACCTGATTCCTATAGAAAAAAATGCATTTAGCTAATTTGAGTTCTGTAAACATAATTATGTACTTTTATGATAATAAAATCTAACCGTAACTACTTAATTTTTTTACATTACATTAGATTGAAAGCAATTACCTATGCACCATTATATGGCATATACCGTGTGTCGCAATTATTGACTATTAACCTTTGATCTCTGAAGTACTGTAAGACTCTACGATTATGAAAGCTAAACTGGATTTCAAACTGTTATCTAAATAATGACTTTATCAAAAGAAAACTATATCTTAAATTATAGACATTAAATCATGTTAAGATAACGAGGTTAATTTAAAGGTAATGAAATGTAAAAGACGTAAAAGAAAAAAAAAGTAACTTAAATAAATATTGCAAGTCTAATAAAAATACAATGATAATTCGAAATTTTGCTTAAAAATGACTTTAAATCTTACCTATTTTTAGGCATGTTTTCTGTATATTTAATTCGATCATTTTTAAAAATATCATTAAGACTTTTGAAGATTTTGATTTAATACGTTTAAATAAGCGATTCTTATAAATGTTTAAAATTATGAATAAGTTGCAAGAACGAATTTATAATAAACTTAATAGAAAAAGCCACAGGGAATGCTTAAGATTGGAAGAAAATTACTTTTTAATATATTGCCGCGTGCAATTTAATGAAACTTGGCCATAAAAAAACGAGCCTGTTCTCCACATATTGATGCAATTTTTTAGCACATTCTGCATCTTAGATAACTTATATGTTCAATAACTTGCTGGTTTTTTGTCTATAGCCAACGAAAACATAAGATTATGAAAGCTACACACTTCTATTAACGTTTAAATTTAAGAAAGTTATCACTTAACTTAAAACTTTGTGCCACTCAATGACGTCTTAATATGCATCTTTATACATCAAAACGTGCGCTTTTTTTGCATTTTTATCGATGAAATTTGCTTTAATTCGTTATCATAAAAGCTTTATAACAAATTAATAATTTCTTATACATACTTGATATAAACCCATTTTTGTTAAGGTTATAATTTATTAATTCTATTAAGAAAGTTGCTTNCTTTAAATTTGTATTAAAATAATGTAAAAAATAAAATTAAAATATGGTTTATCGATTAAATAAAAAATTTTTAGTTTTAAAGTTAATAAAAGTGCATTAATTATATTGTTTTGTATGAGAAATAATATTATCCCTGGCAACAAAGATTTGTTTGGCAAACTATGATTGATCCCACTATGTAATATTTTTGAACAACACTCTTATGCTAACTGGGGTGAAAATTTACGCTCTAATGAAGGTAAAATTGCAGCAACTTCAAAAGTTATCGATCGGATAATAATAAAAAGAAGGAAAAAAATCTGCATCAATAAGCACATTTAACCTTTTTAAGTTCTGAAAAATCGCATTCGTGTATCTTATACGCGATTTTAAACGTTGCTTAATCGATTATTCTTACTTTTATTTATATATAAAATAAAACTTTTATTTAAAAAATAACTAAATAATTCATTTTATTAAATAGAAATTTGTTTACACAATTTGCATCGTTCAAAAATTAACTGCTTAATGCTTCGATACAATTTCTTCGTTATTAGACTAAATAAATATTTAATCTATTCGAAATTAATATCTGAGGTTTATGGAGTGAAAAAGTCAGTTTTGATAGTATATTGGAAACGACACTACGATAATTTCTGCTAATTAATGCCATGTGATCTGCAAATCAAGTGGCAGATATCACATTACTAAAACCATGACAGGCGTCAATTAAACAGCTTATTAATGTTAGAGGAAGTAAGCAATTTGCTGACTCTTCATGATTTATTAGCGATATACCGATAAAGTTGATATATATAAGTACCTAATTTCGTCCAAACTACTTTAGAAGATTTTATATTAGTTTTGAATTTAATTAATTAAACTGTAGATGCCAAGATATTCAACCCGAGAAGTTAATGGTGGTTTCTTCAATAGAATTGGCTTCGAAAATTTACTTTTAACTAACACTAAAAGGTATATTTATCTTCATTTTGTGATANAAATCATGAATAAGACAGAAAAGCAATCGACATTGGATAGATTCTTTAACCCCCACAAACAGAAAAAACATGACTAATAAAAATGCAAGACCGTGTATATATGTATATACATATGAATAAACGTAGTAAAAAAGTATATGCTTTTTTTATTTTTGGGGGTCTCCAGAACGAATTAATCAAATTCCCATAGAAACCTATGGTAAATCGATAATCGGTTAACGAACAAAGTCTTGGAACGGATTATGTTCGTTAACCGATCACCCACTGTATATAAGTTAGAGAAATTTTAGAAATAGCACATGTACTTCTCCAATGTTACCACACACAATTCAAAATCTTATAATTAAATAAAAGATTCTAGGAACACGTTCTACAACTTATTTTGTATAGTTTAAAAATTTATATTTTGTTTTATAAATGTATCTTATTTCGAAAGGCGGAAGCTTTATCATAATTCAAGACAACAAATTAATCTGCTTAAATTTGTAAATCTTAATACAGTAATGTAAGAAGCAAACACCAGAATACTGCGCAGATTAGAATTGGATAAAACTAAAAATATGTAACTCATAATAATATTTACACTGCTTAAAAGCGATTTAAATGGTCATATTTATCACGTTAGAATACTAAAGAATCAGATTTCATTCTTTACAGAAGATTCTTGGATGGATTATTACCCTATAAAAGCCTTCGCTTCTGAGTAACAATTTTAGTAGAAGTGCGCTTCCTCTACTAATATGTATTCAATCCAATTTCCAGCATATTCCGGGAAATTTATATTCATTCTATCAGTGCACCTTCTCCGATTACCATTGCATCTATAATGGAATTTAGTATTCTTCCATTTCACTATTTATGACAGAATTACATTATGTCCCGACCATGTCAGACAGAAGTGGCATACCATCACCTCATATAATAAATCTCACATTCTTATATCAATAGATATCGTAGAGGGAATGCAGTCTGATATCTAGAGGCTGCAAGAACTGTCAATATCGATGGAAGCTTTGTGGGGAATGAATAACTCTTCGTCCTCCCCGCATGGGAAGTGATCAAATGTAGTAGAGGGTTGCCCCTGACAATGTGACACAGTTATCACCGACTGATATCTCCCACGTGACACATTGTGTTGTAGCTCCCCAATAGACAGTTGAAGTGACGTTGACCCCAAAATATCTTCTGGGAATTCACGCTCCAGACTGCTTAGCCAATGCAAATGCTACCAACTGAAACTTCCTGAACTGTAAAATTCGAAAATGTTAAATGATTAAGCGTTGCCTAAAGTTTGGAGTTAAGAATGCAAATGCAGTTATTATGTTTATTAAAGGATTACATGATCCCGACATAACTCTTCTTCATATCCCTACCATCAATGGCTTAAACCAAGTGCTATACGTGCTAAACTGTGAAAATCGATTTTTAAAATATCAAATGTATAAAGTACTTATTTGTAAGAGAATATTTACAGCAAATAGAAATATAAACTAATTAGAATAATAATTGTTAAATGCTTATTTCTTAATATTTTTATTAGTTAAACTTTTAGGAAGTTGTCTCTTTTGATACTTTCTCAATCTATCATGTGTGGTATGGGTTTTTTAACTGTGATTATAGTTTTGAATTTTGAAATGTTTTTCGTCATCAGGGAAAAGGAAAAGTTGTAAAGTAGTGTAACTGAAGTACATTTGGAAAAAAAAATGTTATTCATGGAGGTTGAGAAGCGGAAGGATACCGACGAACTACATTAGTTTAAAGCTTTGTACGCGTGGCTACATTCAGCATCTCTCCAGGGAAAAATGGTTGCTGATGGAATGTTTTCCATTTTATCTTTCTTAAGTGAAAGCATCTTCAATTCCTGGATTCTCCATCGCTGGATTTGATAACATTAAACAAGAAAAAAGAAACCTACAAAATTTACTTCTATATCCTTTATCAGTAAATTAAGCAGTTTTATCGAGCAAAAACACCTCTCCGGCTAATTTAATTCCTTTCTAGATAAATTTGACGCTTTGATCTAATATATAAGAAGTAAAGTTCTGTCTTTGGTTAGTGTGTTTTTTTAATACATTTATTGTTGAATAAAGCAGTCAATGCACTGTTATAAATAACAGTGGCAGACATTGCGCGAATAAATCTCACCATTACACGGCATAAATAAGAAAATGAATTGTTTCTCAGACAAGAAGAGAGATTTACGTGGACCCCCAGTGCCTGCTATATTCCACCACATGCAGCTACCAAGAGAATTTACAACCGTTTTACTGCAATCCCTCGCACCCTGCATGAATCGGTACAATGTAGCCGACACTTCTAGTTAGTTGTATGAACAGGTGACATATTTCATTGGATGTTTTTTAGTATATTTTTAAGATATCAAACGTTTGTAATTTATTCTATAAAAAGCAGACCCCTCGCAGAGTAGGGGTCCATTGTTTAAATCTCTCTGATTTATGAACGGCAAAAATAACGTTTGTCATAAGGGCCGAATTAATATATATTTTAAATATTGCAAAATTATTTATAGTTTTATATAAAATTTGTAATTATTTTTAACCTTACGTAATCTCTATAATTTACAAGATTTTAAACAATTTTTTATTAAAAAAATCCATATTTTTTAGATATTTTCTAGTAAATTTGTAATGGTTTGTAAATATTATATCGATGGAAAATAATTACGATATTCATAAATTATTCGAACAGAAAAAACAAATGAAAGCAAATTCAACAGATAAAATCAACACTTTAAGTAAATAAAGAATATTTGAACTGTTTTATGATTTATATTCAGTAGTGTGTATACAGAATATGTTCTTTTTCGTGAATAAACATTTGTAAGTCAGTAGTAAACCATTGATGTAGGAATTTCTTCGTATTTCAATGAACTGATTTCAGCTTTAAGCTCAGTTCTATTGATATTCTTAACACTATCACCAATTGCAACTAACTATAATAATTAGCAGTTATTTCGCACGCACTCGTGTCATAAAAAGCATTTCTAATCTGGAACTTTGCCATAAAAATTCTGTTTATATCTAGATTTAAGTGATAAAGTTATATAATCGTTAAAATTCTGGTTTACCGTGAATATTATCTGTAAATATTGAGACATAAACGAACTAAAATAGATTATTTAAATATTAAACTACAGTTGGAAATTCATAAGTTATTTTTTTGAATATCACAGTTATATTAATGAATATTAATATTCACACGTGAGGAATTTTGTACAATATTATTAAAGCATTAAATACTTCATAAATGAAAGTAATTGGAATCCTTTATTAGCAATCATTGCTTATCCATATCATAGAGATTGTGATATTATCGAGTTAATTGTTATACCTTTAATAACTGCACAGTTAACTAATTATTGTACACGAATATGGGGTATTTGAAGCGAAAATTATTCTTAATAGATTAGTTATATCGTGAAATAATTAGGATATCTAATTTCAAAATTGTTACACGAATCGTAGCAATTTAGTAAAAGAAAAATATTGACAATGGCCAAATGAGAAATGATATATGAAACATTAATGAATTCGAAAAATAATCATCTAATTTAAACACATGATCTAATATAATAAAGTCTAACCGCTTCATTTAGACAGTAAAGTGTAATTAATCTACCATCTTTCTCTATGGCAAATTTATTTTCTATCAGAATTCAACCATCAAAGTTAGTGTACATATTCACGAATAAACAATAGAAGTCGATTAATATTCAAGTATATTATTGTGAAGAGATGCATCGCGAGTAAATATTTACACAAATTTAATTTTGTACTTTGATCTTAAAAATGGAAAGCAAACTTATCTTTTCCTAACAGACTTATCGGTAAATATTTCTGTACATATATGAGTTAACTTTCATTTATTCTAAGTTATTTCAGGAAATGCGTGTTGGGTATATGCGAAATTTCCTCAAGTTTTAATAATATAATAATTTATATACTTATACTTTAATTATAAAATCTTATCTAAAAACTGTAAAAAATTAAAATTTATAGAAAATCAATGTTGATAAGCGAGGAAAAGTTTTATAGATAGATGTATAACATGTTATTTATACAAAATTTCGACCATTGAGTTAAAACAATTAAAAATTCCCACGAATAATAATTCAGGTGGTTATTAAATTCAAATATTGCACTTTTCTCTCTCCAACAGACAACAACTTTGCGATAATTTTATATGAAATTAGCTCTTTGAGAATTTTTAGAATTTTTTTTATCCCGAAGGCGTACAGTACATCAATATGATTTTTCGCTGTTTAGAATTTTTTATTTTTACGATTATTCACTTTTTCCTTCTCGAAAGCAAAAATATATAAAAGTTAAAAATATTTCTTTAATTAACTTATACAGTATTATCGTGTATCTAGATTTCTTCTAATAAGAAACAGGAGGAGATGCTTATGAAAGTTTTAAGTACAGAAAAAGAAAGTATATCAGAATATTTTATAATTAGTTGTATTCTTTCTTTAGACCATAGAAACATGGATAATATTTTATTAATATATATATATAAAAGTAAAAAATAATAAGATGCAGATTAAACTTTTGATTCTTACAACAACAACAACGGAAAGAATAATTTTCTTTTTATAACCTAACAGTCTATAAAATTAGAATCGATATTATTGGGTATTTTAAAAGATAATCCAACGTTAACGAGAAAATTTTAAATTTTCCTGGAGGAGAAAATGTAACTGTCAATACTAAGATTAGTACTGGAGAATATTGAATATGAAGTTGAAAATCAGTTTTATTTTTGTCTCTTAAATAATTTAGCAAAAACGCCAAAAACATTAATTTAACTTTCAGATAAGATTCTGTATAAAATAATTTGAATTTGTGTAAGAATATTTCCATTTGTATGTGTGATTTCTGAAGTTTCTTTATGCCTTTAGTCAGCTCTCTACAGGATTACTGTCAATTATCGAAATGCATATAGCGCAAGCATATCTCCTAGTCTATTCATGAGTTTCATGAGAATACATCACACCAGCCCTTTGTATAATAATGAACAATTTCACATTATCTGTTACGGGAAACAAATTAAATTGTATTTTATTTATTTATTTTTTTTACATTCTTAAATAAAGAAAATTAACTCTATAATGTAATAAAGTCATTATCACTTTTATTAAATTAATGAAATTTTTAAAAGATATTTTTATATCGTTATCATAATTTATCAAATAATTTTAATTTCAAAAGAAATTATAGTTTTTTAATCAATTCAGATGATAATATAAAAATAAACAGCAGGTATTTAGTTTTAAATCAAACTGTAATAATAAATTAATTAATAATTGATGGTCTTGATGAAATTTTTATATAAAAGTCCTGTTATTTTCTAATTGCTTACGGTTTTTCTTATCGATTCATGTTTACCCCCTTTCATTTCTTTCAATTCTGAAATTATTATTTCAATTAGTTGTTTAATATAATTTTATTAAATTTATTTGCTTGTTTATTATGATGAGACTATATGTATTCTTTAATATTGTAAATTGAGTTATTATTAAATTATATTATAATTTATTAACACTTTATTGCTTGATATAGATTTTTGTCAAAGTTTTTTGTTTAGAAACATCGTTAAATAAGTAAATATAAAATATATTTTAATGTTACCTAGATCTCGTTATTAAAACATTATTTTGAGTTATAAATTCATATATTTTTTTAAATGTGGCTTGCTATAAATTGTTTAATAGTTTCATACATATAAATCAAATTTAAATGATGTATATACATCAAAATTCCAAAGAAAGATGCAGAAACAAATCTCAGGGGTATGATAATTTGTGTAATGATATAAACAATAGAGTTTATATAAGGTTTATTGGTTTAATAATCACTTAGAATAAACAAAATTAAAAAGTAATAATAAAAATATTAAAATACAAACATTATTTTAAAGAAATAATAAAGCTGTTATTAGAAATAAAAAGCCTTAGAAGTGATTCTCCTCTCTAGATATGTCCCTGAACAAATCACTTTCAAATTCTTATTATAAGGTTTGTACATTATAATAAGAATTATAACCTTAAAAATTAATATTATATTATTAATAGAAATCGATTCTTGGCACGAAAGTTAAATAATTTATTTGGGTTTTATTTAACTGATGATGATGTGAATTTAAATCATTAATGAGACTTTGAGATCATTAATATGGACTTCAGTTAAAAAAGATTATATTAAAAAGTAATTAAAGCTTATTTTTTGATTATTTCTCTTTAAATTCTACTGAATTTTGAATAATTTTACGACGCTATGAATGAATGAATGAATGAATTACTATACGAGCTTTTTTATGACATGACTTGATATAATATAGATAAAAATTTATTGGATTTTGAACTGTTCCATACATAAAATTTTATTTTTAAAAGGTATAAAAACTTAAATCATGCAATTTTTATTAAAGTATTAAAGTGTTATAAACATAATTAAACTAAGCGACTAAAGCAGAGGATAGATTAAATTAAACAAACTATAGATTAAGTATGAAAAGTTAAAATTCGTGAACAAACTCATATTTGCATACAACTTACTTTGCATAAATCTAAAGTTCTTTTGGCGTTTAATGGCTTCAATAAAATTTTTAACAATGAATTTATCTTTTCTCTCAAACATTTTATTCTCGAGTCAATCTGCAATGTTGAAAACTTTCAAAACTTTAAAAGGCGTCAATAAAATTACAAGTCATGTTTATTAATTTCACTATTAATTTCTAAATACAACTTTTCAAACTTAAATTTTCATTCACGGTAAAAGATTATCTTTATAAAATTATTACTTACTTGTTAGAAATTCATAAATCCAGATTAGTTATATAATTTTATGCTTATAATGTTAAATGTTGTTTATAATTTTCATAATAAAATTAATATTAAATAAAAATTGTTTACATAATATTTGTGATATTTTAAAATTAAAATTATTAAAATAATTAAATACTGTTTCTATAAATTTATATATTAAAATAATTAATATTTTTGTAATTGCTTTTTGTATAATTTTTAATAGACAAATTAAATATTTAATACGATAATTAGCCTATACAATAAATTAGCTTAATAGAATTAATAATTTTCATATTTTTTAAGTTTAAGCTATTTTAAACCCGACCAAATGCATAATTTATAAAGACAATAGTAAAAATATATTCAGAATCCAACGATTTTGTATAGTCTACATAGATCTGGAGCATCTCGATACTGGATGGATCTTGAACATTCTTTCGCGTACGTTTAAACGATTATTGTACGTCAAAAAATGTTATAAATGGTTTCAAAATGTCGTAATTTAAAATAAAAAAAGCTCTACTTTTAAAAAAAAATGTTTTTCTTTTAAAACTTTGACAGAAACGCATGAATTTATAAAATATATTGTTATAGAATATTACATAGAAACGGGACATTTTTAAAAATTGATTTTATATATATTTTAAAACAATTTTGTAATTATTTAATGCAGTAAAGTAAAATGATCTTATTAGGGATAAATTTTTCCATGTTTTTTGACTCGTTAGATGTTGTGGAAAAAAAGAAAAATCTTCACAGATATATCGAAATTTGAGATAAATGATCCAGCAAGACAACAATAATGAAATTCCAATAGATCTAAAGAATGGCGAATAGATCTGAAGAATCATTATTCCCAGAAAGTATTCTTTCAATATGCAACGTATTCTTTTACATATATAAAGTTTTCATGTTATTTTTATACTCATATTGTATTCAAATCTTATTATTTTGTTTATAAATTTTTCTCCTTCGCTTCTATCGATCTTGTATAATATTTTAAAGTTTAAACAATTCTGATCAAGTTAGTATGTAAATTACAAAAGACATCAGTGATATTTCTTTCCTTTATTTTCTTAAATAAATTATTATTATTATTATTATTCATTTTTTTAGATAGAAATAAAAATAATAACAATAAAGTTTATACTATAACATAAAAAGATTTATGTCGAATTTTACATGATATTAAAAAAAATCAGAATAATTTTAAATTGAAATTTTGACGTAATTTGATATTATCGTCCCTCAAGACTGTCACTAGCTTTACTTCTCCCATTTCTCATTCCCTAAAGCGAAAAACGTTAGATGTATTTAGCATAATGGTCCACCATAAAACTCAATGGTGTCGAAACTCTGCATTTATTCAAGAAATGTGATTTGGACCTTCTACTAATTAAGGTAAGCAGAAGGAATGGATGACTTCTAAGCGTTTTAAAACTTCAAACTGTACCGAATCTCATCACTATTAATAAGATAAAGTAAAGTAAAATCTTCAATTTTTATTTCTACAACATTATGCAACTGCTAACGTCAATTAAATATTATTATTTCGAGTATTTAAATGTGATAATAAAGTTGTAAAATTATTTAAATTAATGTAGTTGGTTACATTACATTATCTCTGATATTAAATTTAAATAAATCATTTAAGAAATTTATGGAAAAAATAAATTTTCTATCTTATCGAATCGGTGATATTTTTTTTAAAATTCGATTATGCGTTATTGATAATTATTACAAATTTTATGTTTAAAATAAGTTTATGATGGTGTAAAGTAATTTGATCCTGTAGTAAATATTTTCTTTGTATCTCCAATACTTTGAAGTGTTTTTTTAAAATGTTCATTAATTAGGTCCAAATTTAATGTTTTTGTAAAATTATCTGATTTGGATTTGTTTCAAATAAAAATAAAATTTAATTAAACCTTGCAATGTTTCATTTTTTTATCTTTTAAAAGTATTTTGCGAAAAATTCATTGGAAATTTTGTTGATTGTTTTACGAAATGAACAAGTAAACATAAGAAATAATTACAGCCAAATAACTTTTCAAACCTTTTAAAACTCGAAGCGAAAACCATTTTCAAGGAACTTTATATTTAGATGAGACTCATAATCTTTATATCTATACAGATACAGGTACAATCATGATGTATATTTTTTATACACCAGATGGAGACACGTCCTTCCGCGTCAAAGAAAAGTGTGGATAATCCCGAAATGTGTTTATTTTCGTATCCTAAGGAAGATTCTCGAGTAAATGATGAGAAACGGCATTGCCCGAATGATAAATTCAACCCATAAGAATATAAAATTTTTGCAATTAGAAGATAGAACCGAGTTCTCTCCGCTTCATTTGTTTTAAAGGATAATTTAGCGCGTGATTAATTAATCAGATTTAAACTTGATTGAAAAGGCGGAGAAAATTTGTCTAAGTTTAAAGTGGACGGAGAGAGAAAATTCCCCAAGCGAACATAAAAAAATGACAGAATCATCCGAAGTTTTTGATATGTTTTAAGTAAATATTACCATAGTGTTTGCAAAAGACCTCTGTTGTCCCAATCCAATCATTTAACACACCACTCTCAATTCATAGAATGGTTGGAAAATTTAACAGCAGAACAGTTCGCTAAATGAAGAGAAGCATTTTGAAAATCACCGTTTCGCTTTGGTGATTTAATTTGTTCCATTTGTCTAAATGTCTTAATGTAGGAGTCTACTTTCTAAATCCTCCTATTGTTTATGTACTGCATGTAGCGGATGTTGAAGTAGAAGAGCGTACAATATGTTTACAAGCTCTCTCTGCTTTCTGCTCTCGTTTATTGCTTCTGCGGATTGTTGGACGAAGCTTTATTGATTACGGACCGATGCTGTAAACTCTTTTGAGTAAAAATTGAACTCGTTCCGATTGAGTGAACAATTGGGGTCGTGAAGTTAAATCAGTTGGAAAATTGAAGTGACTAAAGAATAGAAACAGATCTAAAAATTTTTTTAACTATAATTACAATTTATTTATTTAATTGGAAATATTTTTCAGTTTATCTTTTAAATGTAAATATAACTTTTATTTAAATTAATTACTTGTTATAATAATTAAGACACTTGTTCTTTAAGTATTCAAAAAGCCATAATAAAAATTTAAATATTTTAGTTTTATATTTTATTTAAGATTATACATCAAATAGAGACAGAAAATACCCAAAGAAACTGCTAGAATATTATTTAATCGCTAAATATTATCAGAAATAAAAATATTATTATCTTCTTTACTATCGCTTCTTTTATAACATTTCTCTTTAGTAAGCATCTATTTCGTACCAAGTTATATACTTGCAGACATTAACTTGTCGGTATTATAACTATTTAAAATTGTTAGAAAGATTACAGTTCCGAAAATCGTTGCACAATATATCACTGAAGGCTTTTATAATATTTATGATAGATTTTTATAGGTTGATTTTCATAACTTAAAACATTTTCATGCTTTATTATCGTGCTATCGATCGATTTTAACGTCTCTGGATCCATTTTCTGTTAAAGTGAGTTATGATATTATTCATTTATAAACATTACCTTTATTACAAAAATAAAGTATTATATATGAATCATTTAAAATATTATACAACATATACTGTATTTATTTATTTATATAATTTTAAAAATTATTTAAATTTGCATAAAAATTTAAACAAATATATATATATTTTAAAT
>NW_019384668.1:51713-69563 GCF_000671375.1 Centruroides sculpturatus | reverse complement strand
TTAAAAATTTAGTAATAAACTCGACAGGTTGAAGCCAATCGAATAAATTATAGGGAGTAAAATGATAGTTGTATTAATTTTCATCAAGGTTTAAATTATTTTTAAATGGACTTATTGAATGCTTCTTACTAGTTTTAAGAACATATTTAAATTCCAAAACAAACCAAAATAAACAAGACCATTTAAACGAGTCATTAAATTTAGCAGAATACAGAACGAAATAAAATTAAATTTAATTACTTCGTAGTCTGTTTTCTACTAATAATGTTTATCTAACTGTGTTTAATGTCCTGGTTCAACGTACGGTATATTGGCCTAAATTAATTTAAATAGAAAACACCGATTTGTTAATAAAACTTCTGCTTTATTTTAATTATGTTAGCATAATTGAAGCAACCTTGGAGCTTCGACTAGATCCAATATTGATGAATATCTAAACAAAGGGAGAAAAAAGATTTATTTTAATATTTTATATGTTAAATAAACAATTTGCTAATAGTTATAAGCTACAAATTAATACTTAAAGATGTTTTTTCTGGTTGAATAAAAGTATTTATAATAAAATATATTCGTTTTAGATTGCAAGAAAAGCGATTAAACATATTTAATATACATTAAATTGTTCTACATTTTGATTAATATTAATGAGAATTTAAGCATGAATTTTATTTGAATAAAATTTAAGCATTTTGTTTGAATAAAAATTATCTTTAATGCTTTTTTTTTCATTAAATGATAAAACGAGCTTGGAATAGAATTCCAAAACTGTAATATAATATTGATCAATTTTTAAGTAAACGATAATGATTCATATGATCTGCACCTCGGTCGGTAGCGAATGAGAGAATTGTAAAACCACATGTGAACCGAACAGATGAAGTGGCAGATGGACAGAGGCACCCGGGAATCTGTCTCTCTTCCACCTTCGCTCTTCCATCAGCAGCTGTCTTCATATTGTTATACACTTAACAAAGGTTGTACGTAGCAACGAAAGGGGGTGGCGAAAAGAGGGGGGAAAGTGCAGAATTTGATCGATCGAATACCTCCTCGATGATGGATAGGGAAGTATTATCTGCAAACGACATAGATCTACCAGGTGGAAGAACTTCATCGATTGAACCAAGGTTTACATTTCAGTCCCTTTTGAAACAATAGATTATTGCATCTCATCAACACTCGGATGAGATAAGAATAGTCTATTATAATTTATAAATTTAGACGGGGTTAAATTAAGACAAGCCTCTGCTATAACTCATAAAGGTAAAGCGAAGTGATTTAACAATTCTTCAACCTTTGACACCCAAGTTAATCTACGTCCATTCTAATTCTTAGTTAGTAGTTGCTGTGGATTGCTTAATGTTGATTTCGACCTTCGATAGTGTCTTTATTTACATGTCGAGTGCAGATTGAAATCTGGTTTAGTGGGCGTTGGACACCTGGACATCCTATCACGAATGTGCTAGAAGGATCATGCTCCGGCTTTCTTCTATCCAACACACTCGACACTGCTAACGAGAAAATATATCGGTAATTTTTAAGTTAATTATTTATCGTAATTTTTAATAATATGATTTCTTAATTAGAATATTTATTTTTAAATCTAATTAATCCCAACTTCTCCCAATACCTTAAAACTGATGCTTGATTTTATGAAAATGGATGACACGAATCTCAAAAAAGTATTAAAAATTAGTCTTAATAATAATATTTTATAAACAAATTTAAATTACTAATAAATTTGAATAAAATAATTTAAAATTGAATAATAGTTGTAATAAATATTGCAATTTTGATGAGTTGTTTGTCCATTTTACTATGGAATTATCTTTTCAAATTTATATTTGTGATAAAACTCGTTCATTTTTAACTACTAGACAGATAATTTTTGCTGGATATAGCAAACCACGTAGTAATGTCCCTATAGAATGAGAATATACGGTTTCTATTACGAGATCAAAGTGATGCCAAAGGAAAAGTTGGCAGACAGTAAATGCGATCAGACACTTTGTACTTATGCCTTCCAACTCATATCTCGTTCTTAACATGTCGCTATAATTGCAAGAGTACAGGAAAGTAGATGAGCTCTTAAACGCAACCAATAATATGTGGATGTCAAAGTCGTTTCCTCATTCTCATCCCCAAGTCCCTCTAGAGAGTGTTCAGACTAGAAGGCAACGATATAAAAGTTCTCTTATTGATTGGGGCGTCTTCTAGCAGCCAAGTATAGAACTAAGAGATGTGATAGATGGGGTGTTGTACTTGGGATCTAGTCTTGATAACATCGCCATTACCATTCTCTCCTTTCTTTTCACACTGATGGATGGTTCAGAGGGTAAAGTTTTCATGGCTATTCTAACCTTCATACCTGAAGTGCCTTTCTGACTTCAAAGCTTTGATTGACAGGGGAGGTTTTTAGAAAATACTGGTCTTTATACTCTTCGTATCCGCAATATTATGTCTGACAGCAACATAAAAATTACACCCACTCAGACCTTGTAAAATTGATGTAAGAATTATAAAAGCATCTACCATAAATTTGAAGAAGGTAATATGTTATAAAAAATTATCACTTTTTTATTTCCAAAATTTTACACCATTTTCGTAAATTATACACAGAAATTTTGTTTACTTTTGTATATAAATTTAATTTTAATTATTAAAATTCAATTTTTTGTAATATCCTAGTTAAAGTTCTACTACTAGATATATTTGACGTTGAAGAAAATATTAAGCTATTAACTTTATCAATTTATAAAATTTTAAAAGAATAAAGAATGAAAATCAAAAAGAATAAAATGTAAATGACTATAATTATTATAATTATCTTGATCCTAGACATTAATTTTCAGAGAGGATAACATCAAACATTATCTATATGTAAATAAATAAAACATCATTTAAATAATTAACCCACTTCATTGAGAATGATTGATATGAATTACGTTGTTCCTTCAGACTACATTCCTTTCTATATTTATTACATAACGAAGAAGGTAATAGCATAATGGAGTAATTGGCTTTCTCTTCATGTTTCAGAATTTTTCAGCTGTTAACGCAAAGCCATCAAAGAATAAACATTTGCACCCACCCCAATTAACCTCCTAAGTCTGGAAAGAGCGATTAGAAGTATGTCCTCCAAAACCCAGTAAAGTATCCACACCCTTTGGATGCTGTCCACTTTCGCTGAGAGGTTTATGGACTAAGAAGAGGAAAATTGCTATGTTAAGTAGACATCTAAAATGGCCCAATCTTTGAAACCAGGTGTGTTCTCTAATCTTTCTTCTCTCTTGATAGTAACTGGATAATACCAACAGCCTCTTCTATTTTATGTTGTTAATATACGACTGTTTAAAACGATATAAGTCAAAATTGCTTTTTATATCTAGGATTCGATGTGTTCAAATATGTGTTTTTGGAGCTAACTGTGTTAATTTGGATTAATTATTCTTAACACTTGTTATACACTTTTGTGATGGGGAGTTCATATATGTATGTAAAAACGCATAAAAATTTTTAAAATATGTAAAATACACACATATTTTTAATATTTTAAATATTTATAATTAAATTTTCTTAATTTTTACAATTAAATATTCCAAAATTAATTATATTAAGTGGTTAACGAAGTGTTTCTCGTTTACTCTTTTATATGAATTAATTCGTTGTTTATGTCAGGTTTTCATGTTAAAAGAGAAGCCCAAAGCGTAATTTACAAAAAAAGAATATTCATATTTTTTATTAATTTCATAATAAAAGTTTCTCGAGTTTTTATTTTTGTTTTGCGAGAATAATTTCTCAAACAAACAATCTTTGTTAGACTCTGTTAATTAAGCAAAAATTGAGTTTAAAAAATTTAATAAAACTATCATTTGAATATATTAAAATGCTTTTACTTAAACAAAGACGAAATAATTTTTAAAAATTTAATATTCAAGATTTTAATTTATTAATGTTTATAAAAATAAAATTTCTGTTTTAAAAATGCATTTAGCAGATCTGAATAGAAATTATCACAACAATTTTTTTGTTATGTAATTGAAGCTACCGCTTTGAAATTTATAAACATACAAATTTGATTAACATAATTTCAAATTTAATAACTTATAATTGAAACATTAGGAAATCAAACTTTACATATATACATATATATAGCTGTAGCGCAAGTTTCAATTTTGCAACTAACGTTAACTTTCCTACAAGCAATATTAAACATTTACAGTAGATTAAAACAGAAATTACGTTATGGCATTACAATATTCCAGGAATCTTGTTTAAACAGCTCAATAATTTCCACAGCAATGGAAATACGGGCATGACCAGTAGCGGAAATGCTGAATTTCCATTATAGATAATCACGTGATCGGAAGAGAACAAGGAAGTGGCGTGGAATGTGGGCGAGAATACGTCAGAGACCGACGTATCCTAAGTGACGCCTCGGTGAGACGTCAACTATTTGGACCTCTTTGACACGACAATAGATTAACATTGGTGCACCCTATTCCGTGTAACGGCCGATAGGCGTAACTGTAATGTCACTTGATCGCCATATTGATTTTCTTTCCGAATTCTGATTTTTCTACATATTTAATATTTAATTCTGCGTAATAAAAGTGCTTTTTTCTATACAATTATCGATCGAATTTGTTAAAGAAAAGTATATATTTAATGTCGCACAGCATATAAACCTGAAAAGAGCATTATCTTTAAGATCTATAGAATTACATACTGCATTAATTCAATTTAAATAGATTTTACTTCGACTACAGTCAATCATAATGGATACATTTAATTCAATACGTTAGCGATTCTTTATGGATGGTTGTCAGTTATTTTATATCCACTCAATTAATTACATCAATACAGAATAGTGGATTTCTTCAGAGGAGAACATTTAACCATCATCCTAGAAAGACTAAAGCCGTGTAATCAAACGCCATAGATAATCAACTATCATCTATCAAGGACAGTCTATCCGCTTCATTTAAAGGATTCAGTACTTAGAACAGCAAACTCCTAACCATCAATCAAGTTAGAGACAAGAGATTCTAATAAACAGTTTCCAAAGAAAAAGAAAAAATTTTAAACTTTAAGAGTATTAAGAAAACGGATATTTTCATTGTATTTTCTTGTATATATATCAAATTTGTCATCACTTGTATGCATCGAATTTGGCTTCTTTCTCATACCACTTGTTTATAGTCAAATTTGGCAACTCTTCCATATCAATTTTTCTAGTTTTTCTCGTATGAAGTTATGAATATAAACAAACTTTATACATAAAAATTCGAAAATAACATTATATTAGCATTAATTTTTTATGAATATCTTTCCGAGTAAAGTTGGGCAGAAACATTTACATCATTTTGTATACTTATCGACGAAACTTCAAGCTGGCTATAACCGCTGCATTACTTCATTAGTCTGTTCGGGGTTTAACTCCCTGTGCTGACTTGAATACTAATCGTCCTATTGCTCGCCTTTACTTATGAATTATGACTGGTCTGGAAATTCAGCGACCGTTGGCTTTTTATCTTTCAGACTGGTTTACTTCTGCTCTGCTCCGCTTTGCTCTTGAAAAACTGTACAACAGCACGCATTTATACCATCTTGGATTCATTTTGGAGAATAATACATTAGAATTGTAATTCAACATTACTACAATCAGATNTTTTATAAAGTTCATCTTTTATATTTATAATTTTAATTTTTAATAATTTTTACATTTAATATTATGTATTAATATAATATGACAACAATGGAAATATTATATTTATTCGGGATGTACTGTACTTTAACTAGAAAAAATGACAAAATTATTTGTAAGTTTTCTTCTTCGTTTTTAAATCCCGATTTGTTTATTCAAAGTTTTATTAAATACTTTTTTTTAATATATTTTTAAAATGATTTTTATTTTATATTTATAAGTACATACATTAAAGAAGCGTAAATGAACTAAACTAAGCGAAAAATCCTAACGATTTTTAATCTCTACCTTCTGTTTAAACTTTTATTTTCTAGTTTAGTTTTCCATATATGAAAATACCGCTGTCGAACGGCAAAAACAAATCCAGCAGAAGAATATTTTATTATATTTTGAATAATATATTTTTCTAAGCATCACCATTCTTATTTGCAAGTATTATAACGAGATTTTTTTACACTTTTTTCTTTTTTAACCTACAAATATTATTCTTCTGATCAACACTTTCAGGAAATTTTTGATGTTAACTTCCTTTCAAAAAGAAAAAAAAAACTGTCTCGTCTTTCGAGGATGTTCTACATTTCCCGAGTGCATTGAATTCATAAGGCACTTATTTTTGTTCAGCAATCAGAGCAGAATGATCTTCATCTAAAATCAGTCAAACTATTATAACGTGTGAATAGCTGCCTGATCTCTAAGAAATATTTTAAACATTTATATTTGATAAAAATTGTTTTTAGATGACTTTTAAAAGTAATTATTAAACAAATTCAATAAAATTAAATTAATTCACTAGTGACAGAAAGCAATTGTTTTCTATTAAATATCTGCGAATTTCCGTATAAACGATTCCTTTTCTAAAATAAAAGAGGGATGAAATTGTTAATATATGATGCTTAAAAAGTTCTCTGAAGTTCGTAACTAAAAGAACGTGAAAGTAGGCCTATGCAATTATTAGTTTGGCACAATTTTATACACAAGAAAAAAAAATCAAAATTACCCAATCAATATCGAACTTACATCGCAGACAACCGATCAATATTCCATTCTCAGTTATGATTGAGGTTGGAAGAGAATTGCCAATGTGTAGGCTATATTTCGGTTCATTTCGCTTACATTCATAACCTAATAAGAAGAACATAAGCGGAGATTCTTTCCTAGAATAATCCACTACTAAAATAAGACCAATGAGAACAGCTTCAAGAATTTCCAGGTTCCATAAATGTAATGGAACTTTCAAATTCTCAAAAATTCCGTAAATTGTATCTTGGAATTTTGTAGTTGTCGAAAATTTATTTACAATAGGGCAGGAAGAAAAGAAAAATACAAATTACATTCAGTAAAGATAGATCTTAGAATGTATTTAGACTTCATTGATGTCGAAAGGCCGATTAAGTAAGAATATAAACTTTCTATTACCTTATTTACTAATTAAATTATTCTATGTATCGTATGTCTGTATAACCATTAAGAAATTTATATATCTTTTAGTTATTTTTAACAATTTTATAAGAAAAAAGTTTTTTAATAAACAATATTCAATCCAGTTATATTTAATACAATAATTTGCTAAGCTTTTCAATCAGAATTTTGCAAATAATTCCTTAGAACAGCAAACTCCTAACCATCAATCAAGTTAGAGACAAGAGATTCTAATAAACAGTTTCCAAAGAAAAAGAAAAAATTTTAAACTTTAAGAGTATTAAGANTATGTGCTTTTATTGTACGATTTAAAATATTTTAAATTAAATTTTAAAACCTTAATATTTGGAATTCTATTTGAAGAATATTTATTATTCTATTATATTATTCAGAATTTATTGATTTTATTTGAGATTCTTTGTGCGCTTCCCCTCGGAATTATGAAAGTTTTATTAAAGAAATTCGTAGCACTCCATAATCAAATATAATTTTAGTCAGTTATTTTTTAATATATGACCCATAATAAACATATTAGCATTCATACGGAAGCTTTATAAATTTACATGCTTCGTGTTAATAAAAATACATGCTCGTTTATTCAACTAAAAATTATCGTAGGCCTATTACAAAGTTCATATTAACAGTAAATTATATAAATTTTAGTTAAGTATAAAGTAAAGAATTTACTAGATAGACTTTTTTAAATTCCAGACTTAAAAATACATTCAAGTTTAACTTACAAATTAGAATATCTAGTTAAATTATGAAACTTAATATCGTGTTACATGATCCATGCTGATATCACAGAATCA
The DNA here is from genome assembly GCF_000671375.1 of Centruroides sculpturatus. Lineage (NCBI taxonomy): Eukaryota > Metazoa > Arthropoda > Arachnida > Scorpiones > Buthidae > Centruroides > Centruroides sculpturatus. Next base: position 61,628 of record NW_019384668.1, on the reverse strand, counting down.
TAAATATGAAAATTTATTACTTTTAAGGTATGTGATCCAGTAAAAGTTTTTAACTCTCAGATCAAAGACCAAGTAAGATAATTATAATTTTTTGAAGTTTCTCATTAACAAAATTATGTTTAATATTTCATTTAGGAGATAACGAAAATAGCGTAGAAAGTGATAAAAATTCCAAATTTAATAGGATATAATTTTTTAAAACTCTTTCCGCTCCGTCGGAATTAAGAAGACCTTTTAGCGAGCCCATTATAGGTTCGAACAGGACCACAATAGGGCAATAGGGCGGTGAGGGACGGGGTCTGACATTTCTAGACAGTTCACCCCATAAAATTCCTGCGGTTTTCGACCCAACCGGATTCCGGGTCCTACAGAGTGGTAGGATGCCACCTTATCGTTATGATTTTTAATTATATCATATAAATTTTATAAAGTTCATCTTATTGCTCGCCTTTACTTATGAATTATGACTGGTCTGGAAATTCAGCGACCGTTGGCTTTTTATCTTTCAGACTGGTTTACTTCTGCTCTGCTCCGCTTTGCTCTTGAAAAACTGTACAACAGCACGCATTTATACCATCTTGGATTCATTTTGGAGAATAATACATTAGAATTGTAATTCAACATTACTACAATCAGATTTTTTTTTCTAGTAAAAAATTTAATAAAAATAAAATGGCATATTTTATTACATTTTAATCTTCATTCATAATTAAGTTGCATAAAGTATTTCGAAAATATTTTAATTATAAGTTTATCATTAAAAAGGAGTTCAATAAATGACGGGTTAGTGACTTCATATTAGACACTCCTATAGAGGATATCATCCATCATTTTTACAAAGAAGGAACAAATTTAGGGTCGTCCAGATCATGGATAGTGAGTAGCCGTCTTTCTTTATAAGCTCAACCATCACCCATTGACATACATTACGTTAAGAATCAATGAAGTTTAAAGATTTAAGAAAATGGATAGCGACCAAATTCCTGCTACTAAAAATATATATTAAAAAACTATATCATCGCTGAAATTTATTTAATACATATTTTTATTTTTTAATACAAAGTTCAAATTTTTTAAATTGAATTTTCTCTTATAATAAGTATATAAATATAATTTAAATTTTAAATTTTGTTAAAATTATTTTTATATAAGAATAATTGCATATTTAAATTTTTAATTATTCATAATTCTTGTTTATAAAATCAACAATTTTTTCAGTACAAATAAGAAATTAAAATATTTCGCTTAAGGATTTTCTAGAATTATTCGTTGGTTATAATTTAATTTAAATAGTTTGATTAAAATTACTGAGAAATATTATTTGTGATAAATTAATTATATTAATTTATTTAATCGAATTTCTAACGGTTAGACGACGAGGGAATAAAAATAAAGATAAATTTTAAAATATGATACCATAAAATGAAATGTCTTACTTATGCAAACACAATTTTATTCTCTTTTACAAATTTAATCATAATTATTTGTGCGAATTTCCGTATAAACGATTCCTTTTCTAAAATAAAAGAGGGATGAAATTGTTAATATATGATGCTTAAAAAGTTCTCTGAAGTTCGTAACTAAAAGAACGTGAAAGTAGGCCTATGCAATTATTAGTTTGGCACAATTTTATACACAAGAAAAAAAAATCAAAATTACCCAATCAATATCGAACTTACATCGCAGACAACCGATCAATATTCCATTCTCAGTTATGATTGAGGTTGGAAGAGAATTGCCAATGTGTAGGCTATATTTCGGTTCATTTCGCTTACATTCATAACCTAATAAGAAGAACATAAGCGGAGATTTTTTCCTAGAATAATCCACTACTAAAATAAGACCAATGAGAACAGCTTCAAGAATTTCCAGGTTCCATAAATGTAATGGAACTTTCAAATTCTCAAAAATTCCGTAAATTGTATCTTGGAATTTTGTAGTTGTCGAAAATTTATTTACAATAGGGCAGGAAGAAAAGAAAAATACAAATTACATTCAGTAAAGATAGATCTTAGAATGTATTTAGACTTCATTGATGTCGAAAGGCCGATTAAGTAAGAATATAAACTTTCTATTACCTTATTTACTAATTAAATTATTCTATGTATCGTATGTCTGTATAACCATTAAGAAATTTATATATCTTTTAGTTATTTTTAACAATTTTATAAGAAAAAAGTTTTTTAATAAACAATATTCAATCCAGTTATATTTAATACAATAATTTGCTAAGCTTTTCAATCAGAATTTTGCAAATAATTCTATATATAATTAAACTATTTGTTTAATTTTAATGTATAAATTATCAAAAATTTGAATAAATAATTTAAATATAATTTTTAATAAAATCATTTTTATAAGAATCTTCTCGCTGATTATTATTCTTATATTAGTTTACATAATCACATAAGTCTAAAATATAAAAATAAGATAAAGTTAAATAATATGCTCCAGATAAAGTAAACAAACATTCTTGATATTTATTTAATTTACGAACCACATTGGGTTTATATCTGAATTATGATGATAAATTTTAGTACAGATCATACTTAGAATGATTTATATGCTTTTATTGTACGATTTAAAATATTTTAAATTAAATTTTAAAACCTTAATATTTGGAATTCTATTTGAAGAATATTTATTATTCTATTATATTATTCAGAATTTATTGATTTTATTTGAGATTCTTTGTGCGCTTCCCCTCGGAATTATGAAAGTTTTATTAAAGAAATTCGTAGCACTCCATAATCAAATATAATTTTAGTCAGTTATTTTTTAATATATGACCCATAATAAACATATTAGCATTCATACGGAAGCTTTATAAATTTACATGCTTCGTGTTAATAAAAATACATGCTCGTTTATTCAACTAAAAATTATCGTAGGCCTATTACAAAGTTCATATTAACAGTAAATTATATAAATTTTAGTTAAGTATAAAGTAAAGAATTTACTAGATAGACTTTTTTAAATTCCAGACTTAAAAATACATTCAAGTTTAACTTACAAATTAGAATATCTAGTTAAATTATGAAACTTAATATCGTGTTACATGATCCATGCTGATATCACAGAATCATAAATATGAAAATTTATTACTTTTAAGGTATGTGATCCAGTAAAAGTTTTTAACTCTCAGATCAAAGACCAAGTAAGATAATTATAATTTTTTGAAGTTTCTCATTAACAAAATTATGTTTAATATTTCATTTAGGAGATAACGAAAATAGCGTAGAAAGTGATAAAAATTCCAAATTTAATAGGATATAATTTTTTAAAACTCTTTCCGCTCCGTCGGAATTAAGAAGACCTTTTAGCGAGCCCATTATAGGTTCGAACAGGACCACAATAGGGCAATAGGGCGGTGAGGGACGGGGTCTGACATTTCTAGACAGTTCACCCCATAAAATTCCTGCGGTTTTCGACCCAACCGGATTCCGGGTCCTACAGAGTGGTAGGATGCCACCTTATCGTTATGATTTTTAATTATATCATATAAATTTTATAAAGTTCATCTTTTATATTTATAATTTTAATTTTTAATAATTTTTACATTTAATATTATGTATTAATATAATATGACAACAATGGAAATATTATATTTATTCGGGATGTACTGTACTTTAACTAGAAAAAATGACAAAATTATTTGTAAGTTTTCTTCTTCGTTTTTAAATCCCGATTTGTTTATTCAAAGTTTTATTAAATACTTTTTTTTAATATATTTTTAAAATGATTTTTATTTTATATTTATAAGTACATACATTAAAGAAGCGTAAATGAACTAAACTAAGCGAAAAATCCTAACGATTTTTAATCTCTACCTTCTGTTTAAACTTTTATTTTCTAGTTTAGTTTTCCATATATGAAAATACCGCTGTCGAACGGCAAAAACAAATCCAGCAGAAGAATATTTTATTATATTTTGAATAATATATTTTTCTAAGCATCACCATTCTTATTTGCAAGTATTATAACGAGATTTTTTTACACTTTTTTCTTTTTTAACCTACAAATATTATTCTTCTGATCAACACTTTCAGGAAATTTTTGATGTTAACTTCCTTTCAAAAAGAAAAAAAAAACTGTCTCGTCTTTCGAGGATGTTCTACATTTCCCGAGTGCATTGAATTCATAAGGCACTTATTTTTGTTCAGCAATCAGAGCAGAATGATCTTCATCTAAAATCAGTCAAACTATTATAACGTGTGAATAGCTGCCTGATCTCTAAGAAATATTTTAAACATTTATATTTGATAAAAATTGTTTTTAGATGACTTTTAAAAGTAATTATTAAACAAATTCAATAAAATTAAATTAATTCACTAGTGACAGAAAGCAATTGTTTTCTATTAAATATCAGAACAATATATTTAATCGAGAGATTTTATAAAAAGTACAAAAGTAAAAGATAAATATATTTTTAAATAGATATAAAAAATTTTATTTTGTTTTTTTTTCTAAAAATAAGTTTTTAAACCTAAAAAATATCGCTGAATTTGTAGAAATATTTTAAGAACATTCCTTAGCGTAGAGTTACTACAGAGTTTTTTACTGTTTAAAAATATACTTTCATGAATAAAAATCATCATAATATACATTTTCATATTGATTTTTACTTATAAAATTAATTATATGCAAATTTAACTTAAGTTTTAATGTTTATTTATTTTATTTTTTATTTATTCTAGCATTTATCATAAAAGTCTATGGATTTAAATTTGCGATTTTAATACTTTTTCGGAAAAAATAAAATATTAAAGGCGTGGAAAAATTAAGTCGAAACATCTTACCTTTAAAAACAGCTTATAAAAGAACTAAAATATAAAATTCTTCTATTTATTACATAATTAGTATTAGCAATTTTTTACGATTTACGAAGGATTAAGATAACCTCTAACTATAAACAATTTTTCTTTCTAATTATCAAATTATTTATAAAATTTTTAAAGTTATTTTACATAGATTAAAAATCTATTATAAAATTAAAATAAACAAACATGTTTTTTATTTATCATTTATTTATTACTAAAAAGAACTCTTACGATTAGTTTAGAAATTCAATTATTTTCGGATTCAAAGTCATTACATTTGAAAGATATTTTAAATATGATTAAAATTTTTATTATTTTAAAAATTTTATCCTATTTAATTAAGAAAAACTTATCCATTTATAGAAATAATAATAATAATTATTTTTTTTATTTCTTCTAGAGAATTAGTCTTGTCCCCTTTATATAGAATTATCTTCAGTTTTTGTTCTTGTTTATTTGTGGTTATTCAGCTAATAATTGTCTGTTATTGATTGCTTTCTTTTATCTTAATAACTTATAATCGTCGTCTACATTGGATCACTTTAATAAAACAGCTTTTTATTTTTTTATTAAAATTTTAAAATAGTTATACAATACTATACAATGATTTTAGTATGATTTTTTTGACGTATTTGTAAATATAAAAATTAAAAATTTAAATTAGTTGCTGGCAGTTTCTACTAAAATGTTTATTAAAAAAGTATGAAAAATTTCAATATATTACATTTTCAATAATTAAAATAGCCATCAAAACTTGCAAAAATATCTTTCTGTAGATATATAAATTATTTAATAATAAATTATGTTCAGCTTTACCAAAAAAAATTATTTTATAATTATTATAGATATAATTTCAGTTAATAACAATTATTATTTTAAGATTTATTAATCAAATTAATACATTTTATATTAAATGAATTAAATTACTTTTATTGAATAAATTTACGTAAAATTAATTTAAAAGTATAATATAAGAAATTAAGAAATATAATAATTCTTAAAATTCTAATTATAATCAATGATAAATGTCTACATTTTTCTTATTTTATATGATTTATATAACGGAAAATGAAATACATAAGAAAGAATAAATAAAGTGTAGATAAATGTGAAAATTATACTTTTTATTGACTAGAAGTAAAGATTATATTAACTGTATTATTAGTAAATAGTGTATAAAGCTTCTTTGGTCATTAAAAATATTCATTTCATTTGTTAGTATTAAAAAATAATAATTTTTATAATATTATTCCATTTCTATCTTCTATATTTTTGTGAAAGTAATGTACTCTTTTACTTTTTTTCTTTTGTGTTGTAAAATATGGAATGTTTCTATAGATTTTTTTTCCTCTGGATCCATACTTATATTGATATTGATTATATTGATGATACTTATTTCAAAGGTTATATCTATTATATATTTAAAATAAAATCGGGTTTTAATTATGAAATAAAATAAAATAATTTAATTTTTATATTTATTAATAAAAATATTTTCCTACCGAAACAATTACAATAAAAATTATTAATAACGGGAAAACGTTTATAATAATATTTAAATATTGAATCGAACTATTTATTATTTTATATTTTTGATAAAATTAAAGATTTGAACATTATTAATAATTTTTTATATCTAGAATTTTGTTCTATATTCTTTGAAGTAGATAAATGATTTCTTATATTTAAAGATTTATTAGGAAAAAATAAATAAACGAAATTTATTAAATATATTTTATAGAAAATAAACAACGTGAAAAATTGATATCTTTTATTTCTATAATAATATAAGTTCTAAAAGTTTTCCTAGAACAATAAAAATTTATAAAATAATAGTGAAATAGTAATGATTATATACCGAAAATATATGATCTAATTATATAAAAAATTTGTTAATTTAACATTTTTTATATGCTTTAATACTTCACTCTTTTATCATCTAAACTATAAAAATAAAAATGTAATTACAGTACTTAAATAAATTTCTCTGGTTTTATGAGTCAATCTCTGCATCAATCACTAAATTATTATATTAAAGAAACATTTAAGACATTTTTATTTGTATGATAAAATGAATAGGAATTAAAATATTTAAAAATTTTATCACTAATATAATTCTAATTATCATAATCTTATATATTCAAATACTAATTACATCTTTACATACAAAATATGTTTTACATCAGAATTAAACTTGGAAATTATGTTTATAATAAACACTTTAAAGATGAACACGAAAAAATCCTAACGCAAATCAATATTATCTAAACAGTAATTTATATTTTCCAGAGCAACAACATAAGCATCAATCATATTAAAAAGATAATCATAAAAATTTTTTTTGATGATGTTTAAATTGCTATTGGTAGTTTTCTGTGTGATTTTACGAATGTGTCCCTGCTTTATCACTGTTCCATCAAGATTGTTGATAAGTTAGGGCAAAGAAAAACTTTTCTACGGTTTTAAAACTCCCCAAAGACGACAAGAGGTACAAATCACTTTATAGTCCCGCGAGTACTTTAAAGGTTCATTCAATAGTTTTTTCTGCAATATATATTTCTTCTAAGTACCTCCGAGGCCAAAGGAATTCAAAACTTATTAAGAAAAAACTGGAATTTTTCCTATTGAAGTCGATAGAACCGGATTAGAAAAATAGCTCAATTTTAATTATTTTAAATGATAAATAGAAACCTATCATCTATCAAGGACAGTCTATCCGCTTCATTTAAAGGATTCAGTACTTAGAACAGCAAACTCCTAACCATCAATCAAGTTAGAGACAAGAGATTCTAATAAACAGTTTCCAAAGAAAAAGAAAAAATTTTAAACTTTAAGAGTATTAAGAAAACGGATATTTTCATTGTATTTTCTTGTATATATATCAAATTTGTCATCACTTGTATGCATCGAATTTGGCTTCTTTCTCATACCACTTGTTTATAGTCAAATTTGGCAACTCTTCCATATCAATTTTTCTAGTTTTTCTCGTATGAAGTTATGAATATAAACAAACTTTATACATAAAAATTCGAAAATAACATTATATTAGCATTAATTTTTTATGAATATCTTTCCGAGTAAAGTTGGGCAGAAACATTTACATCATTTTGTATACTTATCGACGAAACTTCAAGCTGGCTATAACCGCTGCATTACTTCATTAGTCTGTTCGGGGTTTAACTCCCTGTGCTGACTTGAATACTAATCGTCCTATTGCTCGCCTTTACTTATGAATTATGACTGGTCTGGAAATTCAGCGACCGTTGGCTTTTTATCTTTCAGACTGGTTTACTTCTGCTCTGCTCCGCTTTGCTCTTGAAAAACTGTACAACAGCACGCATTTATACCATCTTGGATTCATTTTGGAGAATAATACATTAGAATTGTAATTCAACATTACTACAATCAGATTTTTTTTTCTAGTAAAAAATTTAATAAAAATAAAATGGCATATTTTATTACATTTTAATCTTCATTCATAATTAAGTTGCATAAAGTATTTCGAAAATATTTTAATTATAAGTTTATCATTAAAAAGGAGTTCAATAAATGACGGGTTAGTGACTTCATATTAGACACTCCTATAGAGGATATCATCCATCATTTTTACAAAGAAGGAACAAATTTAGGGTCGTCCAGATCATGGATAGTGAGTAGCCGTCTTTCTTTATAAGCTCAACCATCACCCATTGACATACATTACGTTAAGAATCAATGAAGTTTAAAGATTTAAGAAAATGGATAGCGACCAAATTCCTGCTACTAAAAATATATATTAAAAAACTATATCATCGCTGAAATTTATTTAATACATATTTTTATTTTTTAATACAAAGTTCAAATTTTTTAAATTGAATTTTCTCTTATAATAAGTATATAAATATAATTTAAATTTTAAATTTTGTTAAAATTATTTTTATATAAGAATAATTGCATATTTAAATTTTTAATTATTCATAATTCTTGTTTATAAAATCAACAATTTTTTTCAGTACAAATAAGAAATTAAAATATTTCGCTTAAGGATTTTCTAGAATTGTTCGTTGGTTATAATTTAATTTAAATAGTTTGATTAAAATTACTGAGAAATATTATTTGTGATAAATTAATTATATTAATTTATTTAATCGAATTTCTAACGGTTAGACGACGAGGGAATAAAAATAAAGATAAATTTTAAAATATGATACCATAAAATGAAATGTCTTACTTATGCAAACACAATTTTATTCTCTTTTACAAATTTAATCATAATTATTTGTGCGAATTTCCGTATAAACGATTCCTTTTCTAAAATAAAAGAGGGATGAAATTGTTAATATATGAAGCTTAAAAAGTTCTCTGAAGTTCGTAACTAAAAGAACGTGAAAGTAGGCCTATGCAATTATTAGTTTGGCACAATTTTATACACAAGAAAAAAAAAATCAAAATTACCCAATCAATATCGAACTTACATCGCAGACAACCGATCAATATTCCATTCTCAGTTATGATTGAGGTTGGAAGAGAATTGCCAATGTGTAGGCTATATTTCGGTTCATTTCGCTTACATTCATAACCTAATAAGAAGAACATAAGCGGAGATTTTTTCCTAGAATAATCCACTACTAAAATAAGACCAATGAGAACAGCTTCAAGAATTTCCAGGTTCCATAAATGTAATGGAACTTTCAAATTCTCAAAAATTCCGTAAATTGTATCTTGGAATTTTGTAGTTGTCGAAAATTTATTTACAATAGGGCAGGAAGAAAAGAAAAATACAAATTACATTCAGTAAAGATAGATCTTAGAATGTATTTAGACTTCATTGATGTCGAAAGGCCGATTAAGTAAGAATATAAACTTTCTATTACCTTATTTACTAATTAAATTATTCTATGTATCGTATGTCTGTATAACCATTAAGAAATTTATATATCTTTTAGTTATTTTTAACAATTTTATAAGAAAAAAGTTTTTTAATAAACAATATTCAATCCAGTTATATTTAATACAATAATTTGCTAAGCTTTTCAATCAGAATTTTGCAAATAATTCTATATATAATTAAACTATTTGTTTAATTTTAATGTATAAATTATCAACTAACGTTAAC
>NW_019384668.1:34098-44475 GCF_000671375.1 Centruroides sculpturatus | reverse complement strand
ATATATATATTAAATAAATAATAAAAGTTATATTTACTCAGAGAAAGTAAAGTTTAAATTATACTTTTGCTAAAATAATAAAACATAAAATTTACAGGACTATGCAAACAAATAAGTAACATTAAATAGCATATAATTATTTTCTACATTATAAATTTTAAAAATCTTACTCGCTAGTTGAAAAAGTAACAAATATGTATGTTATTTATATATAAATAAAAGAACGTTAAAGTGATGCAAAACATTTCGAAATGATAAAAATATATAATTGATATTTGATGAATTTCAATTGAAAAAATCATAACATATGTATTTAATGTGTAAAAATATTTTAAAATAAAATTAAAAGTAAATAATTTATATTTATTAATATATCTTATAATTATTTAGTTATTTATTCTTTCTCATTTATTTATTATTATTAATTTAAATAGCATATTTTGTAGAGTAAAATTTACTAAAGTTTCATTTCGTTTGGCATTAAAATTTTAACAATATATATTTGTTCATCACATATAAAATAATAAAAATAATAACAGTAATAATTTTTAAGCAAATATTGACAGTTAGAGTTAAAATAAAGAAAAAAAAAGAAAACATTTTTAACTTTTTCAATAAAGCAGTGTTTATTTTTCCGTCTGTTTCAATTGTAACTCTATAAAAACATCCCGAGTGACTGACATATTGACAAGAAAACATATAGAGAAAATAAACACAGAATATAGATATTCCTGATGCGTTCAACAATATTTGAAGATAATCCAAAGAAAGAAAAATTTGACTAATACAATTTATAGAGAAATCTTGGATTCCCTATTGAATTCAATTCCTATCTAAAGATGTTGCTTGAAAAGTCTTAGAAACAGTTATTACTATTATTTTTATATACATATTTTTTGAATTTAAGGATTGAAAATTTTGAATCTTTCAGATTTGAACTTGTAAATAGTTTTCTCTTGTATTATCGATTAACTAAAAATTGTTAATGAAATTAATTTAATGACCCGTTATATGTTTACCAAATTAATTAATTCGTAAATATTCGCCATTAACCTGCTCCTAATACAGCCATTATTTTAATCATTAATTAAAGATTACAATTAATCTTTTATTATCCATATAAAAATTTATAAAGAACAGTTTTCCTCGCATAAATTATATTTTGGGTGCATAAAAGTCCGAAAAAAGGTTTGATAATGCTTTTAAGCTATAGAAAAAAGCAATAAGGAGAGAAAATAAAAATCAATACTTTATTTACATGTTCATTTGTCATGCGGATAGTCGAGGTAGATTTGTATCCAATCGCAAAATAGCTAGATAATCCATCACTACGGTGATATCCATTGTTTGTCACGCAGTTTACGTCACAATGTTTGTCTTGTTTTAAGTCTTTTCATTGTTTGAACAAAGCCCCCAGACATCTTTTTGACTGGCATTTGTTAATGACAGGTAATCAACAGAAATTCTGCTCGTGCTATGCACAAACTCTGTATTGTGCTATGTTAATCAATGTGGACCCACCTTAGATAAAACTATATTTCTGAAATCTAACTTAAGTCTTTTGTCTTCTCTTGTCATTGTCAAATGGAATTTAGAAAGAACAAGAGAAGTTAGATGGATCAAAGGATTCCTGTAGAAATTTATCACCAAACTTTCTTTATAACTTAGATGCCTGGTAATCTTTCAACCAAATTCTGCATTTTATCATTTAAACTTATTTCTAGAAAACAAATTAAATTGTTTAAAAATCAATTGTCTAAATATTACTTATCATTGGATTATAAATGATACATATGTATATATATATATATATATGTTTTTTGGGGGTTTTGAGGAGATAGCTAAATTTCTGGTTAGTACGGATGTTTACGAGTTATGTGAAAAATAATTNTAATTATATAAAATGATTTATGGTTTATACTTAAAGATTAATTAAAAATTAATTGATTAATTTGTAAGTAGTTTTAATCTTATCTTAAAATTGATGAAATATTGATGATATACAAGGAAACTCGGCCAACTTCTGCCCTCTGTTGACGAAATTATGAAATTCTTAACTGTAATCATTCGAAATTTTTCAGAAATTTATTCAGTTAGGCCTATTTGAAATTCATTTAAAAAAAAAAATTATAATTAGTTTGCAATTTTAAACGTTACTAAAAGCTATCCAAGAAAAACGATTATTTCATTTAATCCGATTGTTATTATACCTCGTTGAATTTTCTTAACAAGTCGAAAATTAAAGAATAAAATTTTAATAATATGAAATAATTATTCGATTAAAAAAAAGTAATAATAATAATAATAATAATAATTTTAATCTTGAATTATTTCAGAAACGAATCTACGAGAAGATAAATAAGAGTCTTAGAGAGGAAAGCAGAAAATGCATTGTTTCAATCGAAGAAAAGATATTTCAGACAGATGGAAAAACTTAACCGATGTTGATCGTAGTGCCAGATAACAACAACCATTACTCAATATAACGGGATTGGACTAAACCTCACAAAACTATTGTTTTGCTGTTTTACAGAAAAAAGTCTGACGAATAATATTTTCTTTCACGTAATATATTTATATCGATTTGCATAGACATCTTTAACCTTTACATATATAACTTGTGAATTTTTCTTTACATNTTAAATTACTATTTTTTTTATTTAAATTCGAATTTTTAGTAATTAAAAAAATGTAAATTAGTTTATAATAATCATATCAAACATATTTTTAGTAATTTGGCAATTTATAAACTCTAAGAATACTATTTTCGGTGTAAGTTTATGCGATTTGGCTAATGTGCTTTAATTAACTTATAAGAATAAATTTATCTGACTTATAAAATCGGATAGCGCATAAACGAACCCTTTTAGAATGAACAATATTCAGAAAATTACGAAAGACATTTTCGTAGCAAATCTCGCAATTTGTTGACATTTAGAGAAAAGTTGGTAGTGCAAGTGTACGAGACAGGCCAAGATGGAAAATCTTATAAATTGCCTTTTCACTTAATATCCACTAGATCTGGTGTGTAATGTAGTTTCCATGTGACGATGACAGATGGTGCTCCACATACAAAATCTATACGTGATGCAACTTACAGAAGTATAGAGAACGTCCTCCTATCAGTTGAACATTAGAATTATTTTGTCCGTTCGTAATATAATGAATGCGACATTAGCTTAATGTTGCTGAAACCTCAACAAGCTTAGAGTTTGAATAATAGATAGTTGAAGGAAATAACATTACTAAGCAGTAAATATAAGATATTTCTGCTATTGTCAACTAAATTGATGTCCTTAAATCTTTCTATGATACTCTCATATCCAATTTGACTTTAATGTATTGTCGCCATACTTAAATATTTATAATTACAATTTGCTTTCATTTAGTAAGAGTTTAAATATTCATAAAAATTTACTAAAAATTTGATTGAACTTTATAAATATATTCGCAAAATTATAATTAATAAGAAATTTAAATAATTATTTTCTTTAATTATAATTATTTACTGTAAGCGTGGATATTCTATCATCTTAAATATTAATTATCATTGTTCTGTGTATAATTTAAACGGAAAGAGCGGCGATAATTCGGTTAAAATTTTTTGATTATAAAATATTTTTGTACATTATTGTAGAGAAACGTCAGTAGAACTGTCAGTTAAGCATTGAATGAACACATGAAGACAACTCCCTCACAACAACTCAACATCTGTTGTCTAAGAAGCCACAAAACTAGAGGCAGACAGTCATCAATTTTCCCAACGTAGGAGGAGCTTAAAGTTTTCACAGCCTCAGTTCCTTTAAAATAAAACCAGTTTAAAAAAGGGTGATTAGATTCGAGAACAGCGAAAGAATAGAAGAAAAAAAATATCACGTCTTATACGTCGCCAGGAAAAAAATGTTTTAGAGTGTCGAATAAAAAACCAGCTCTGTTTTGTATCTCCTTTCGATCTTTTCTTTTCATCCAAATTCTCCTTGTTCTATCAGACCAAAGTACTGTACAACATATAATGATATCATTGGCCACTATAATAAATTAATCTCATTAAAAAACAAATTATACATTATTTTCGAAATATCGATTATATTTTAAGGAATATGCTAAAATTTCGAAAATCGATACGAATAATCGAATATTTTCATAAATAAACGCGAAGGAAGTCTGAGAGATTTTTTGGTAGAAGATATTTTAGAATCCGATTATAAATAGTAGCGGATTATTTTATAAGTAAACAAAATGCTCGCTTGCAAGTCCGAGCTTCGAGGAACCAAATAAAAATAATTATATATGAAATTTTATTTATGAATATTAAATAGAATATTCATGAGCTTCGAAATTACTTGGCTTTTAAGGGCCTCGGGATGTGCACTAATTATAACAGCTTTTATAATCAGCTCAATTCTCATTGATTATAAGAATTTAATTCAAGCAAGATGAAGAAACATCTGTTTTTTTTCAAACGTTATTAAAATTTTAATGATATTTTAATTATTTCCAGTAAATAAATGCGATCTAATTAACGATCAGATGTCAGAGATTTAAAGATAAAAATCTAATATATCCTTAAAACATTTCATTAAAAATTTTTCGACATATATTTTAATTAAATAAATGTAATTAATATACTTTAAAGTCTAATTAGAATATTATTTATTATATTCTNTATTATAGTACGCTCTTATTTTTGTTATTTTAAATATATTTTATTATATAAAATTATTAATTTTTTTAATTTAAAAATGTAAGCTATGAAAATAAATTTCTCACTATTTATCTATTACAAAAACAAAGCAAAGAAAAATCATGGCCAAATAATTATTTACATAACTTAGAAATTATTTATCTTCGATAATGAGTTTCGTGAATTCTTTCGAAGCAATTTTGCAATTTATGATTAATATTAATAATACAAGGCATTATCATTTTGCATTACGATAATGATGCAGTTAATAAAAAATCGTACACAATACATAACCTAAAAGAGATTACAAATTTTTCTATATAATAACAATCGTTAACGTCTTGTTACATCGATTCTTAAGGAAAATGATTATTAATCTTATTTTGCATACTTTAACAATTTTTAAAAGAAACATTATTTTTATACATTAATTTTTTCGATTTTTTTAAAACTTATTAAGGATTATAAATCGTTCTATATATAAAACTTCCGTATTATATTTTATCAAGTAGACATAACACTTACAGCAACCATAAAGAAACGTAATAAAATGGATAATTTACTGCAAAAATCCGTGCTTTTACCGAACGTTGAAGGACAATTCTATAAAGTTGAGGAAATGACCCGTTGGGTGATTTTTACGACATGGTGTTCAAACCTCTATCTTCCACCTGCCCAGATTATAACTCTTGCTCGACTAGAACTTGGTTGTTAGCTACAGCTTACACTTCAAACTATCCCACAAAATGTCTAACATTATTCCCGATGGTTAAATACATCTTATTTTCAAGTATCTCTTCCTTTCTTTTTTTGATTTATAGAAAGGGATAATGTCACGATCTATCTGTCATACGTTTGTACAATTGAATTAAAGAGAGTATCGATTCCTTCTACAATTCAGAATTGAACTTTCTATATGCCATAAGTAAACAGAGTTCCTAATGGCTCTAGCCCTTTTTATATAGCAAAATTAAGGGTCATTTCTAGTAGTCTATTCATAAGGCTCCTTTATGGGATAGAATGTATCGTTTCTATAAAAGACGAGCGAGAGAATTAACGAAATGGGTATGGGGATAATTTACTGTAAGAATTAGTCACATAGGTCAAGTCGGACATATCTATTCAGCTTGAGACTCGACGTACATGACCTCACTGACACATTGCCGATACTTGATAAATAGCCTGAGTTCTCATTTGTCAAACTGATCACGTGTCCAAAAGAGAATGACGTCATTGCTAACAGCAATTACCAGAAGTGTGAATCAATCACCGTGTAACTCAGTTAGGTCAGTACCAATGCTAAGAGGTCCTCGGGGAAAATTACAAGGTCTTTTGATATGTTGAGTCTACCGGGAGTTGAATTTTTACCAACAGATCCATCAAATTTGCGCGAAAGGAAGTAGATCTGCCTGTCACGCCTATTGTCCTGAAGGATCCCCCACACAAACCAACCAATGAGTCATTAATGTTAGAGGTTGGAAGAGAATCGTGTGATTGTTTCACGGAAATAATTACAGTTTTGAATGTCACTAAATAAATTGGGCATTAAATTAATTTTGTTTAGGATAACATGAATCATTCTTACACTCTTTCGTCAATCTGTGTTGCAACTATTCACTCTGATTGTTTGACTTCTGATGATGTTATAACACGTGTTGAGATTGAATTAAATTAATCTGATCTCGCTCGCAAAGTTCCCCGTTACTTTGATAACAAACGTTTTTGTTTTGATTTAAAAGTGAAATTGGAATTTTCTAATTTTAAAATAAATTTATGGCATGAAATGCTAAACATTTAAGAAACGTTAGACGGTCAGTGTTTTAATTACAGGTTCATTTAAACTACTTTCTGATCAATCAAATATTAAAATCAAATATAAAAAAAAGGCAAACCAATTTAATTATAAAAAATAGAATAAATTGGAAGAGAAATAGAAATAAACTAATTAAATAAAACAGTAAATATTAATTTGAAAAATAAAAGATTTAAGTGAATATTAACAATGTGGAAAGAAAAAGCAATTGAAATGAAAGGAAGACAATTGGAATTCTTTTCAAACAATTGGCCTATGTAATCTTCTTTGGAGCGTTTAGAAGAAAAGAAATTATTGCCAAAGTTCTTCTTTAGTTAGAAAAATCCTCGTGCAATTTCTTCTTCTGCTTAGCGATAACCGTTGCTTTTCTAAAGAACAGAAATTGGTTTCTTTCTCGAAAACGACTTACTTTATGAATGGCTGCTAATTAACGATAACAAACGCTCGTATTTAAGGTTCTTCAGTGTACGAGCGAATGAAAGAAGCTCGGTTGTGACATAATACTTAAAGAAATAGAATATAAGAAGATGACACATTATCTGCGTCAGTCTATAGAAAAAAACTAGGTACCATTCACACAAGTCCAACTATATTTGTCCAAACCAAACAGTTTCTTTTCGATATCCGATTACAGACCTATACAAACAAAGAAAGAAAGCAGGCCGCTTCGACATTCATTCATTCATTCATTGCATTATTGAAATTTAGTTTTGAAAAACCATCGGAAAACACGAATCTACGATGAAAAAGAGAAGTTGAAGTAATTCAGTCGATGAAGAAATAGCGACTAGCTCGAAAAGATATTTCGTTTTATTTCTATTGTGCAGTCGTGATGTACAAGTGGCAGACTTGAATAGTCTCGTGGGAATTTACGGTATAGGATGAATGCGTTTTGTAGCTTTGGAAAAGTGCACATAAGCGGCACGAGCGATTCTGCCTCTCGCCATCCAGACTAACCTTAAGTTGGAGTTCATCCAACGGAATTGTTAAAGCTGTCAGACCGTCCTAACGTCTGTACGTTAGTAGAAGTATGTACTCCCACTTTACTATTTCTGCGTCGATATTTGTATTTTATTACCGGACTCAGAAATACAAAGAAATGATCGATGTTTGCCATTAGTCCAAATGTCATAGTTGCCCGCTTCCATTTACTATACACCAACCAGGTATAGATAGCATCGAAATGTAGACATATGACGGCGGGTTCGATAGTCAAGTGGTACTATCTTATCGCTTGCCGTCTATTATTTAGATTTCTATCGACATTTAGAAATGAAGGAATGGAAATACTTTGTGGAATTTTTTAGCGATGAATCGTAGAAAAATCAACTTTGACTTCGCATCGACGTTGCTTACAATACATTCTTGCCATTGCTAAACATAAGCTCGCCCTTCTGTATAAAATACGTTTGTTATAAGAAGTTAAATGATGCATTTCAAAACTTTTTTGGGGAGAGACGAGATTTTATCTGCGGCGTGTCGGAAGTGGAATTTATATTCGCCAAAAACTGCGCCTACTTTCTCAAATGAAAACTAAGAGATAAAAGTTCAAAACAGGATGAAAATATCATTTCACAACGGTGTTGATACGAAAAAAATTAAGTGAGTAATAAAATAAAAAAAGAAAAATGAATAAATTTACATTTTAAAAATATAAATTGAAATCGTAAATATACATCAATTTAAAATTATAAAAAATAAAATTAATTGAAATAAAACGAAATATTTTTTCTTTGTAATTTCGATAATATTTACACGACAATTTAATATAAAAATAAAAATTATCTTTTAAGTATATAATTTAAACAGTGTACTTTACAAATGATTTAACATGAAAAAAAGAAAGCGAAAAGGTATTTAAATAAAATTTCGCGACAAATTTGAATGTAAATCTTTAAATTCCTTTGAAAGAAAAAAAATTAAAAATAATTTCAGCATGTAAAGCTGCGACTGCCGAATACGATCAATATATTTTAGTGTATAAATGTTACAAGAGTAGATAGCGTTAGTTTGATGTGATTTGGATCCACCAAGTAGACTTTTATTGCCGCCTAATTACTCTGATTCTGTCTGTTCGCGACGTAGATAATCCTATCTGCAACACAGATAGCAGAATTCTCTACAAAATTATGGAGATATATTTAAAAGTTGTTCCTGATATCAGACGACGGATTTTCTACTTTTAAGCAATAAATTCTAAATGAACCTTCTTAAATTTTCATTTAATATCTTTTATTCGACTACGATAAATTGAATTTTATTCTATTAAACTAGATATATAAAAATTGAATAGTTTCCTTTCAGAACTTTACTTTTTTTCCAAAGTTAATTTATCATTAAAGTCACATAACTTATGCCGACCGCATAAATTTTTGGATTCGTTATATTTTATTTGTCTTTTTAAGTTTAATACGGTCGTTACGCTTTCAATGAAGATATAAAGTAATATATTGCGAGTAAGACGGAATTAATAAGTTTTCTTTTTAGAAATATTTAAAAAAAAGGAGGTTTAGGTATATAAAAGTTGTAGAAAGCCATCTTTTCTTAATCACTGATATGTGACAGCATTTGAACAGTACGAGACTTTGATAATAGAGATCTTGGTTGTCAGTGAGTACAGCAAATGTCTCTTTTGTTATCAGGACTGACAGATCACTCAGGAACTAATCTTGTAAAGTTCTGGAATGCTTAGAATTGTTCAGATTCACAGTTGCATAAAACTAGAACAAGAGCTGCAATTTTGTCATGTCACTCCATACTTTGAATTATAGGGTTGTTTGAGACAAAGTAATTGTCGTGTTTTCTTATGTAAGTGGAGTGCTACTATCGTTGCACTATCTTTCTGCAACTCTGCATGATATACACCCATTACGTGTCATATTGTCAGAATGATTATATGTTCTGACTGTTAAGAAGAAAGCAGGTACATCTTTAGATGTTCGAAGGAAAGTTTCAATCTCTTTTTGCCATATAACTAAACTCCTCCTCAAGATCAATTACAGACTATGAACGAACTGTGTCGCATTACTTGTTACTCAATCCTATCCACTTTTCTTGTCTTTTTCTTGTCCTGTAGATGCACGACCAACTGTGACAAAAGAAAATAACGAAAAAGCTTTTTATGGACATTACAGTATAATTTTACTTTCTTGCTTTTAATTCCAAACATCTTAAGATATTTCAAATAAAAAAATATCATAAAATTTTCTATACATTATCGCAAAAAAATTCTCTTTTAATTATTGTCAAAAATAAAGAATTTGTAAATTTTAAATAAATATTGTACATTTTATATTCTAAATTATTGTCATTCTTACAGTTCTAGATATTCTATTAAAGTAAAAAGTTCATATTTTGCATATTTTTAAATAAAATAAAAACATCGTGAATTTTTTTTTGTTTGGTTGAAGAAATACGTTAGAGTACTTTTGAGAATATATATCTCCTAAATTGCCTTTTTTTATGAAAGAAAGAATGCCCGAAACTTCTATCGTTTATGGTAACTGTGTAGCGATTTTTACTTAGAATTCAAATTCGCATATTTGAAGCAAAAGCTTTTATACAAATAAGGCAATTTAAAACCAACGTAATGCAAGAATGAAAGAAGTTAAAGATTTGGAAGAAGAGATAGTATAACGTGGAAAATCGATCGTTTAGAAAGTACCTACACTATGTTTATAAAAATATTTTATTTAGAACTTATACAGTATCATTATTTTTATCTGTAATTATTTTAAATTACAGCCAAATAAAATGCCAATTTATAAACGTAGCATCAAGTTTACTTGAAAAAATCGTAATATACTGATTTAATTTTTGTTTTAATTTTAAATTAATATGAAATTTAAAAAAAATCAAAACAATAGTTTAAATCAGTATA
>NW_019384668.1:0-32205 GCF_000671375.1 Centruroides sculpturatus | reverse complement strand
ATACTTAGGTTATCATAAAATAGACGTTATGAGTTGATTCGGTGTTGTTATGCATCTTAATAACTTTGCTGAAGCATCACAAACATATTAAGGAACGAAAATCGGCGAATTACTCTTAAACTAATGATCTGAAAACATTGAGGTATCTTTCCTCACGTAAGATAATTTGCCTTTCGTGTTACTTCGCATTAAAGATTACCGCACAAACATCACAAGTTTGAAAGAGAAAATAAAAAAAAAAAAGAAGAAGAAAGAGGAAAAAATGTTCTTTCTCCACTCCTATCTATCATTGTCACTAAAGTGTCATTAGAACATAGACAAAAAATCCCAGAAAAAATCTTCTCTAAGAAATTTGCATAAGAATCCAATTACTATAACGAAGTATCAGAATCGCCGTCAATATTTGTGAGAAATCTGGATAAAAAAATGCAAGTATAAGTTAGTTTTAAAGTTAATTATTAATATTTATATTAAAATATTTATATATAAAAATGTTAGAATTTCCTTTGCAAAACAATATAAATGATTACTTTAATCAATATTGATAACTCTGGTGTTGATCAAATTTAATAAGAACAGAGTCATAAATCTATAAATTTGAAAACAAATTTAATAGAATAGATAAAGAAAAAATAATAATAATAAAATTCTGTAAATTTAAATATATCTAAGTTATCACAAGACGTTAAAACCTACAAAGAAATCAATAACATTTAAGTTATATATATGATATAGAGAGAAACAAACATTATAAATTATAATTAGTTTAGAAAATATTAAAATTTATTCATTTAGTAGAGTATATTTAGCTATTTTTTTATTTCCAGTAATCAATAATATATGTCTGGTGAAAGGTTTTTGCCAGGAAACCATCAAGAAATGAGTCCCTTTCACAATCACCTAGTAGTGATGGTGCAGAACCAAATGAAGAACCAGAGCTAGGATTTTTTTTTCTAAGTAGTAATAGAGTGTGTTGCAAGAAAATTTTTATGAGTTTTTACGTCAGGCGCCAATCTGACTCGGCTTGGCTTTGGTCCTATCCTCATATATAATCTCTTAGTTCCTTTCTGGAGCTCTTACTGTCTTTTCCCTTCCATCTAGATGTCATCTTTTAATAACAAAGTAATATCAGTTGCCATTAATCTATTGTACCATAACTGAAAAATACAACCAGAACATAAAGCATAGCTCGCCATCTGGCGGTAGAAGAAATTACTAAAAACGACCGTTAAAACGCTTTTTAAAAAATTAATCATATTCGTTAATAAGAAGAGTATGATATATTATTATTATTTTCTATTTAATAGTTTATAATTTTTAAACTTTAACGAATTCTCTATGTTAAGGAGAAAGATAGGCTTGACGTATGGGCATGATTTATTCATAACTTTGCTCTACCGACTTACAAGAATTCCCTCGAGATAAAAAATTGAACTCGAGTTATAATTTTTAAATTTAAAAAGTATATCGTGTTTTTTTTACTCCTTAATTTTAAAAATTAATAAGTATTTTACTTATTAATTTTAATAAATAATTTCTTTTTTGTTATTTTACGATTTTAAATGAGTTTTTTTTAATGATTTATGAGAGAAGAAATTATTCAAAATCATTATCGTCTTAGAGATTTAATATCGAAGGAATCTATCATAGAAGATAATTCTAGGCAGAGATAACGGACTGTTTAAAAATCTGCAGCAAAAAATCTCATCAAATTGAATCGTCATCTATTAAGTTGTTTAACTAGCTAAAAAACCGCATCATTTCCTAAAATTGAACCATACATTATCTCCGTAATCACCTGTTTATGCTGGTGACTTGAGTTTCTGCTATACTAATTCACATATAACTGCATCCAATGAAGTGATAATAGAGATAGGAACTCGATTAGCTTTATATAAGTTGCAACAGTGTTTTAGTCACTCGTAAAATAAAGTGGATGAAGAGTCGTTAGCGGTTCTTCAGTTGTCGACGTTGTTTAATTAGTATTCATAAATCCGTTATGGCTTTCCTAATGGATACAGTATACGTTACTGGTATGGAGTAGGTGCAGAATTGGTGTGATGTATGGACACGTAGAGTTTTTTTTGGGATGAAATTCTTTATCTTTCTTCGCCGCTAAACATGTTTTGATGTCACTGGGTAAGCAGGGAAAAAGAAGAAAAAAAATACATTGAGAATCTAGCTTGATAACTGAAGTAGTGCTTGGTTATTTAACGTTGTAGATAGCTATAGTCGAGATAAGGAAGAAAGATAGTTATGCAAAAAGATTACCGAGATTCACAAAGAAAGAATGATAGGCTAAAGACGTATTAGTATCAAAAGCTCGATAACCGAGGCCTTATAATCGGAGAGATAAGGACGCATTGAAAAAATGGATGGCTTTGCTTAATTTCTAAACGGGTTTCTTTCTTTTTCTTTTTTTTTTTTGGTAGTTAAAAACGATTGAAAAATACAATCACAAAGATGACAACTTATAACCTTTTCCATGTTTATTGCTCAAAAATATTTCGCTGTTAGAAAATGCACTTTAGAAAATTGCTACCGAGATCTGATTACTCGACAAATGTCTTCGATGTGGTTCATAGCTTTGTTCGTTTTGAACAATTTTTTGCCTCCCTCCGAAAACGATTTAGTGGTGTCTTGTTGACTTCACACCCGGTAAACGATTGTCCTAAATAAAAGTAAATTGTTTGTAAACTTCGAACACATATTTCACCAATTTCTGTCAAAAAACCTTAGAATCACTCAGAAAGTATTATATTTAAGTACTAAATTATAAAATGAAAACACTCTCAAGGAAATAAAAAAATTAAGTTATAGACCTTATAACTTGTAATAAGTTTTAGTTCTTTTAGAAAAAAAAAATATAGCTCATTTTTTATAAAATTTACTTTAAATATAAATTTTTCGAACGGGATAAACGATTAAAATGTGAACAAAGTTGTAATATTTTTAATGATATTTTCTGTTTATAAAGTAAGATAAATAACAAAACTTCTTTTAACATATAGTTAAAGTTGGTACGTTTGATTAAAATGAATAATTATTTGAAACAACTTTTGTAAAGGAATTGATTAAAAAACTTTAAAAACTATTTACTGTTAACGTGTATCAGCTAAAAAAAAGCTTAGAAGCAAGTGTAGTGGCGAGTTTCGTATATTCTAAAAATTGTTAAAGGTGAAAATAGATTGTGGAAAAAAGGATTTCTATTCCTTAAAAGAGTAAATAAAGCCGTCAGATGATTTACGAACTATTATATAAGAAAGGCGGAGAGAGAATGAGAGAGGGAAAAAATTCAACTTGTAACGTTTTGTAAGGCAGTTACTCATCGGAAAATATTTTTGTTCCTTCCTTTCTTACATCGATCAACGTCAAGTTCAAATTGTCAAACACATCCTCTCTTTTCCCTAGAATTTGTTGGAGAAGGTTCACATGGCTTATATTGATAGTTCGTTGTGCACAATGTCAAAGCTTCTTTTCATTCAGATGTGGTAACTTTATCACTTTCAACTGCGCAGAGTCGAATTTTCTCTGCAATTTGGATATCGTCACATTTACATTTGTGAAAAAAGTAGTCGTCTTTTCCAAATAATGTATTCTCTATGCAAAAAGTTGTTCAGAGAGATAAATTAATATTTCTGAGAGCATTTCCTTCTGAAGCATCAATTTATCTTTCTAATATGTTTAGTTTAGAAAATATTAAAATTTATTCATTTAGTAGAGTATATTTAGCTATTTTTTTATTTCCAGTAATCAATAATATATGTCTGGTGAAAGGTTTTTGCCAGGAAACCATCAAGAAATGAGTCCCTTTCACAATCACCTAGTAGTGATGGTGCAGAACCAAATGAAGAACCAGAGCTAGGATTTTTTTTTCTAAGTAGTAATAGAGTGTGTTGCAAGAAAATTTTTATGAGTTTTTACGTCAGGCGCCAATCTGACTCGGCTTGGCTTTGGTCCTATCCTCATATATAATCTCTTAGTTCCTTTCTGGAGCTCTTACTGTCTTTTCCCTTCCATCTAGATGTCATCTTTTAATAACAAAGTAATATCAGTTGCCATTAATCTATTGTACCATAACTGAAAAATACAACCAGAACATAAAGCATAGCTCGCCATCTGGCGGTAGAAGAAATTACTAAAAACGACCGTTAAAACGCTTTTTAAAAAATTAATCATATTCGTTAATAAGAAGAGTATGANGTTTTGAAAGAAATTTATATAAATATAGACGTTATTTTATTTAATTAAATATTTTATTTAAATAAAAATAATAATAAATGCTAAAATAGACTTATTAACGTATCCAGAATAATAAGCATAAGATAAAATATTTTGTTTAATTAGTTTAATTTCGTTATTTGTATATTTTAATTGAAATAACAAAAGTTGTCGGAAAAAATCATAAGAAGAACGAAAATCAAATTGATATTCTGGAAAAATAAATGAACTAAAAGAAAATATGGAAAATTAGCAATTTGCTTGAATTCAACCTTTGTGTATTACATGTTTTCAAAGTATTTGTACAATGTAATTTTATTTACTTTACTTTTCCACTATCTTGTTTCAATTATTTATGCTTTTGAATTTTTTTTTCATATATATATCATTTCTCGACTGTTATTATATTGCTTATTTCCTGTCCAAAATCAAGTCAGGTTTTAATAAAATATGAACCTATTAGAAGGAGCCATAATGAATAAATTATAATTCAGAATTTCTTAAAAATTTTGCTATTAATGATGTCTTTTACCATTCTGCTAAGCCATTACTTTAAACTTGGTCGTAATTATGAAGAATTGCAACTTTTAAAAACTGATAGTGAAGTTAATTGCCAATAATTAACTTCAACCGCAGTTCTCCATTAATTAAATATTATTATTCTTATTAAAAATAATAATAAATATTAGTTATATAGAACTGTATATAGCCTAATTTATTAATTAAACATTATTCGATCGATATTGGTGGTATGTTTTGGTCATTTCTATTTAATAAAAAGCATTGTCCTTGTTAAAAATAGAAAAAAAATTACTACCATTTATTTTAACGAGGCAAATAGCTTAATTCCATTAGTTTTATTCCCTTTAGTTTTTATTGCGCCAAGCCAACTTCATACATCAATAAAAAGAGATTTGCAAAAATTGCCGACAAGGAATCCCTGATGGCAGACGTCATTTTTAAAAATCGTGTATTTTGATAGCTCTGCTATTTTATTTGATAAACCGTTAATAGCAGAAAAACAGTAAAATGTGACAGATAATAATACGTATTCATTTAGATACTTAATACAAAGAACTTAATCATAATGATGGTCGAGAAACAAAGTTTAGACTTAATTGAATACCCTCACTTGTTTTTCCCTGGCGCAATTTGTCATATCTCTAGCATCCTGTAATCCACGGAAATGAAAAGTCGTCAAGATCTTACCGAAATAAATATTAAAATTCATTTGCATTTAACAATTTCACAATTTTTTTTTTTCCTCTTGGAGCATTTTTAAAAATAAATGAATGGCAGTCGAAGGACTTAAATTTTCACTGCGATTTTTAAAGAGAGGGATGCGATGTTGGGCTTCTTCAACGTGTTCGCTGTAGCGTAACTGCGAGACAACCCATGCTTAGTGAGCTGTGATGAAAAGGCAAGTTTTTAATTACTATCTTCTATTCAAGTTTGCCATTTAAATATTCTTTCAATGGTGTGACATGTCACTGGACATTATCATTTGTGTATATTCTGTTTCACTCTACCTCTGTTCCATGCAGTTTATTTTCTGTTTTGATTGCTTTACAAAACCTATTCGTCTGTGAAGGATTTTGGCAAAAGTTCCACTAGACTTTTCTAGGAAGTTTGCTTTTCTAAATAGCAATTAATTAACTGTCAAAATATCTTAAGTATTTCAAAATAGAAAACTTATATATGGATTTAGAAAGATAAATGATCGTGGATCACTACTAAGAATAGATTGTTGGACTACACATAAAATTTCACAATCCATTGATACGCTTAAGGCTTGTATCAATGATTTTTGTATTCTACAAAATTTGAGATTTAAAAAGATGAGATAAATTTATTGTAATTCATTATATCCCCTTAGTTGAACATTAAAATAAACTTTAATACTACATAATCTAATGAAAATGGATTGCTTTACTTCTTCTACACCTATTAAGGAAGAAAATAAATTGAAAACTGTAAAACATCTAATATATACAAGATAAAAAANTTAATTTTAATAAATAATTTCTTTTTTGTTATTTTACGATTTTAAATGAGTTTTTTTTAATGATTTATGAGAGAAGAAATTATTCAAAATCATTATCGTCTTAGAGATTTAATATCGAAGGAATCTATCATAGAAGATAATTCTAGGCAGAGATAACGGACTGTTTAAAAATCTGCAGCAAAAAATCTCATCAAATTGAATCGTCATCTATTAAGTTGTTTAACTAGCTAAAAAACCGCATCATTTCCTAAAATTGAACCATACATTATCTCCGTAATCACCTGTTTATGCTGGTGACTTGAGTTTCTGCTATACTAATTCACATATAACTGCATCCAATGAAGTGATAATAGAGATAGGAACTCGATTAGCTTTATATAAGTTGCAACAGTGTTTTAGTCACTCGTAAAATAAAGTGGATGAAGAGTCGTTAGCGGTTCTTCAGTTGTCGACGTTGTTTAATTAGTATTCATAAATCCGTTATGGCTTTCCTAATGGATACAGTATACGTTACTGGTATGGAGTAGGTGCAGAATTGGTGTGATGTATGGACACGTAGAGTTTTTTTTTGGGATGAAATTCTTTATCTTTCTTCGCCGCTAAACATGTTTTGATGTCACTGGGTAAGCAGGGAAAAAGAAGAAAAAAAAATACATTGAGAATCTAGCTTGATAACTGAAGTAGTGCTTGGTTATTTAACGTTGTAGATAGCTATAGTCGAGATAAGGAAGAAAGATAGTTATGCAAAAAGATTACCGAGATTCACAAAGAAAGAATGATAGGCTAAAGACGTATTAGTATCAAAAGCTCGATAACCGAGGCCTTATAATCGGAGAGATAAGGACGCATTGAAAAAATGGATGGCTTTGCTTAATTTCTAAACGGGTTTCTTTCTTTTTCTTTTTTTTTTTTTGGTAGTTAAAAACGATTGAAAAATACAATCACAAAGATGACAACTTATAACCTTTTCCATGTTTATTGCTCAAAAATATTTCGCTGTTAGAAAATGCACTTTAGAAAATTGCTACCGAGATCTGATTACTCGACAAATGTCTTCGATGTGGTTCATAGCTTTGTTCGTTTTGAACAATTTTTTGCCTCCCTCCGAAAACGATTTAGTGGTGTCTTGTTGACTTCACACCCGGTAAACGATTGTCCTAAATAAAAGTAAATTGTTTGTAAACTTCGAACACATATTTCACCAATTTCTGTCAAAAAACCTTAGAATCACTCAGAAAGTATTATATTTAAGTACTAAATTATAAAATGAAAACACTCTCAAGGAAATAAAAAATTAAGTTATAGACCTTATAACTTGTAATAAGTTTTAGTTCTTTTAGAAAAAAAAAATATAGCTCATTTTTTATAAAATTTACTTTAAATATAAATTTTTCGAACGGGATAAACGATTAAAATGTGAACAAAGTTGTAATATTTTTAATGATATTTTCTGTTTATAAAGTAAGATAAATAACAAAACTTCTTTTAACATATAGTTAAAGTTGGTACGTTTGATTAAAATGAATAATTATTTGAAACAACTTTTGTAAAGGAATTGATTAAAAAACTTTAAAAACTATTTACTGTTAACGTGTATCAGCTAAAAAAAAGCTTAGAAGCAAGTGTAGTGGCGAGTTTCGTATATTCTAAAAATTGTTAAAGGTGAAAATAGATTGTGGAAAAAAGGATTTCTATTCCTTAAAAGAGTAAATAAAGCCGTCAGATGATTTACGAACTATTATATAAGAAAGGCGGAGAGAGAATGAGAGAGGGAAAAAATTCAACTTGTAACGTTTTGTAAGGCAGTTACTCATCGGAAAATATTTTTGTTCCTTCCTTTCTTACATCGATCAACGTCAAGTTCAAATTGTCAAACACATCCTCTCTTTTCCCTAGAATTTGTTGGAGAAGGTTCACATGGCTTATATTGATAGTTCGTTGTGCACAATGTCAAAGCTTCTTTTCATTCAGATGTGGTAACTTTATCACTTTCAACTGCGCAGAGTCGAATTTTCTCTGCAATTTGGATATCGTCACATTTACATTTGTGAAAAAAGTAGTCGTCTTTTCCAAATAATGTATTCTCTATGCAAAAAGTTGTTCAGAGAGATAAATTAATATTTCTGAGAGCATTTCCTTCTGAAGCATCAATTTATCTTTCTAATATGTTTANTTTCATAAATAAACGCGAAGGAAGTCTGAGAGATTTTTTGGTAGAAGATATTTTAGAATCCGATTATAAATAGTAGCGGATTATTTTATAAGTAAACAAAATGCTCGCTTGCAAGTCCGAGCTTCGAGGAACCAAATAAAAATAATTATATATGAAATTTTATTTATGAATATTAAATAGAATATTCATGAGCTTCGAAATTACTTGGCTTTTAAGGGCCTCGGGATGTGCACTAATTATAACAGCTTTTATAATCAGCTCAATTCTCATTGATTATAAGAATTTAATTCAAGCAAGATGAAGAAACATCTGTTTTTTTTCAAACGTTATTAAAATTTTAATGATATTTTAATTATTTCCAGTAAATAAATGCGATCTAATTAACGATCAGATGTCAGAGATTTAAAGATAAAAATCTAATATATCCTTAAAACATTTCATTAAAAATTTTTCGACATATATTTTAATTAAATAAATGTAATTAATATACTTTAAAGTCTAATTAGAATATTATTTATTATATTCTAATAGCTAAATTTATATATTGTTTAATAAATTAAGTAAACACGATATTTAAAGATTATCCAATATATTCGAAAATTGATCTGCATCTATAATTTAATCAGAACTATTAAGTTATTATTTTCAAATTATCTAAAAAATTATGCACAAAATTAAACTAATTCAAGATGAAGTATACTTAGGTTATCATAAAATAGACGTTATGAGTTGATTCGGTGTTGTTATGCATCTTAATAACTTTGCTGAAGCATCACAAACATATTAAGGAACGAAAATCGGCGAATTACTCTTAAACTAATGATCTGAAAACATTGAGGTATCTTTCCTCACGTAAGATAATTTGCCTTTCGTGTTACTTCGCATTAAAGATTACCGCACAAACATCACAAGTTTGAAAGAGAAAATAAAAAAAAAAAAAGAAGAAGAAAGAGGAAAAAATGTTCTTTCTCCACTCCTATCTATCATTGTCACTAAAGTGTCATTAGAACATAGACAAAAAATCCCAGAAAAAATCTTCTCTAAGAAATTTGCATAAGAATCCAATTACTATAACGAAGTATCAGAATCGCCGTCAATATTTGTGAGAAATCTGGATAAAAAAATGCAAGTATAAGATTATAAATTTTATAACAAAATTACATTAATCATCATTGTATCTTTTATAAAAATCATTTTTACTCTTGATATTTATTTAAAATATATACATAATACTTTAATGGAATTGAAGCATTCTTACTCATTTATTGGCAATTTTATTGTAAATAGTTAAATTCATCAAGGAAATATTCCGCCGTACTTAAAAGATCAGTTAAAGACTATTTGATTACTAGAAATTTTAGTTTTGAACAGATCTTCTTAGCATTGACTTTATGAAAGCGTATTAAAGAGACGGCACTAATGATCAGATGGTAATGACTTGAAGCACAATGTCATCGTTGCTATCATTAGCGGGACATCTGTCGCTTCTATGGACACATTACCACAAGCACATTAGAACACCTCGGATTTGGGTAAGAAAGATCCCACTTCTTTCTCCGATTTGCAATCTGCCTGATTGGATAACAAATTGTCGATGAGATATTCATTCAGAATTACCATCATCTCTCCGACCATCATCGATAGCTTCCCGACTTTAATTCTTTTTTTTTAATTTAGTAATTAACGAATAGATTTCTTACTGTTCGATAATTTAGTTTCTAACATTAAAAAAATCATTGAAGATTGCATGTTCGAGCAGTTGACAATTACAAGAATAGTTTATGTATTTATTTTTAAATTACTATTTTTTTTTATTTAAATTCGAATTTTTAGTAATTAAAAAAATGTAAATTAGTCTATAATAATCATATCAAACATATTTTTAGTAATTTGGCAATTTATAAACTCTAAGAATACTATTTTCGGTGTAAGTTTATGCGATTTGGCTAATGNTTACTCGACAAATGTCTTCGATGTGGTTCATAGCTTTGTTCGTTTTGAACAATTTTTTGCCTCCCTCCGAAAACGATTTAGTGGTGTCTTGTTGACTTCACACCCGGTAAACGATTGTCCTAAATAAAAGTAAATTGTTTGTAAACTTCGAACACATATTTCACCAATTTCTGTCAAAAAACCTTAGAATCACTCAGAAAGTATTATATTTAAGTACTAAATTATAAAATGAAAACACTCTCAAGGAAATAAAAAAATTAAGTTATAGACCTTATAACTTGTAATAAGTTTTAGTTCTTTTAGAAAAAAAAAATATAGCTCATTTTTTATAAAATTTACTTTAAATATAAATTTTTCGAACGGGATAAACGATTAAAATGTGAACAAAGTTGTAATATTTTTAATGATATTTTCTGTTTATAAAGTAAGATAAATAACAAAACTTCTTTTAACATATAGTTAAAGTTGGTACGTTTGATTAAAATGAATAATTATTTGAAACAACTTTTGTAAAGGAATTGATTAAAAAACTTTAAAAACTATTTACTGTTAACGTGTATCAGCTAAAAAAAAGCTTAGAAGCAAGTGTAGTGGCGAGTTTCGTATATTCTAAAAATTGTTAAAGGTGAAAATAGATTGTGGAAAAAAGGATTTCTATTCCTTAAAAGAGTAAATAAAGCCGTCAGATGATTTACGAACTATTATATAAGAAAGGCGGAGAGAGAATGAGAGAGGGAAAAAATTCAACTTGTAACGTTTTGTAAGGCAGTTACTCATCGGAAAATATTTTTGTTCCTTCCTTTCTTACATCGATCAACGTCAAGTTCAAATTGTCAAACACATCCTCTCTTTTCCCTAGAATTTGTTGGAGAAGGTTCACATGGCTTATATTGATAGTTCGTTGTGCACAATGTCAAAGCTTCTTTTCATTCAGATGTGGTAACTTTATCACTTTCAACTGCGCAGAGTCGAATTTTCTCTGCAATTTGGATATCGTCACATTTACATTTGTGAAAAAAGTAGTCGTCTTTTCCAAATAATGTATTCTCTATGCAAAAAGTTGTTCAGAGAGATAAATTAATATTTCTGAGAGCATTTCCTTCTGAAGCATCAATTTATCTTTCTAATATGTTTATATATATTCTTATGAATAGTCTGAAAGCTATATAAAATTTTTCAATAAGCCTAAATAATTAATATAATCATCTTTCTTATTTATTTATTCTTATTCTTATTCATTATTCTTATTTATTTAGAAGTTAGCCTAAAAGTCAGTTAACTGTAGCATTGTCTGAGTCCGGAATCTCTGGAAAAAACTATCAAATGACTTTAAAAAACGTGTCAAAGTGTTATAATTTGTGTATTAAATAAACAGAATTTCATTTAAAATAAATTAGTATAATTTTTAAGCAATAAAAGCGATTTAGACTAATGATTAACTGACTTTTGGGCCGCCCTGTATTTTTGTAGCATCTTAAATGTATTAATTCTTAAAATTTTAAATCAGATATATTAGAAATATGGAAAAACATAATCTTACATCAATGTATTTTTTAAGTATTAACCTATGTTTTTGATAGAAGCATAATTTTATATATAGATTTGTGTGTACAAAACTAAACTCTGACAATAAGTAAATACATTTATATATATATAAATGTAACGTTTACAACATTTAATAAGTATTTTACTTTAAACATCAATTTAAATAATGAATTTTCGCCCTTTATCGTATAAGTGTCTCCATCTGTTAGTAAACCTTACAAGCAATCTAGCCAAACGAGTAAGATTTAACTTCACTTTGACACGTGAATGTTTATGATATTTTATTTATTTGGTTTAATAGATGGTCTGAACATATCCCTTACCAAAATTAACACAAGTTAACTGATTTACAACTCATCGGAGAAAATGCAAAGCTATATTGAGACTAGGAAAATTTAGCCTATTATGTTGGAATGAGCCTATTGGGAATGGCGGTTTCTAATATTTACAAGGTGTCATATTATCGTGGGAATGAACGGAAATTTCATTATTGTACTATTTCCAACAACATCATATTTCACGCAGATGTAATGGTGTTATTAACTGATAACATTCTTTTATCAAACAACAGAATGAAATCCAATTATTGAAAATTATTATTTATCTCTTAACGCTTTTACTCGATAACAATTATTATTATTTAATTGATAAAATTACAAATTTAGGAACATTTAAAATATAATTTTATCCGCAATTTATATTTTAAACCATCTTCTATATCCTTTAAGATAAATTATTAGTATCATAACTTCGTTCAATCACATTTTTTTTTTTTCTATTTAGGTTGAGTATACTAGAAAACTTATTAAATGTATATCCACAGGATCGTCTTATTTATTATCTTGAAAAATATGATATGAATAACGTTTAGTTTGAAATATGACGAATATATCTATCTATATATATAATACCAAACCGAAGTAAGAAATTCCATCTGAAGTGAATCTCTAAGGTTTACGAATTTGGGGATGACATTTTCTGAACCAACGACTTTCTTGGTTGATATTTGATGCTACTACTTGACTTTGGTGAATACAGATCATTCGCCGGTTCCATAAAGTTCTAGAAAAAGTTGAATAATTCACATGTGCGGACACTTAAAGATGGTTATAAGAGAAAAAAAATCCACATCACTACAGCATGAAAGATGAAGAAAAAATCCAAGAAAGTACTTGATTTAAACATGTGGTGTATATATGTATATATATATATATATATGTTTTTTGGGGGTTTTGAGGAGATAGCTAAATTTCTGGTTAGTACGGATGTTTACGAGTTATGTGAAAAATAATTTTATTAGTGGAAAAACAGAATAAATCTTTTCTCTAAGTCTGTAGGAAATGTTTAATTTGCGTATAGAATTTTACTTTATTGAAAATTTAAAGCTCTTCTATTCTAGAATAAGATAAGATTGTTGTAAGAATTGGTTTCGTATCTAAAAACGAAGCATTCAATTTAGTAGAAAAGAGCTGGAAACAAACTTAACCAATCTTGTTTTCCATTTACATCCCATTGTCTCCAGCTTCCAGTTTTGTTTAGCAGCTAGCCCGGCAAGAAATACGATTGACCGAGACATCGATGCCCTTCTAGCGACACCTCATTTATCTAACAAAATTAAACAGCTTTAGGGAGGGAATTGAAGGCTATGGTTTACCCTGCAGTGATATATTGTGTTTCTCCTAGTCAGAAGCGAAACGATTCACGTACTTTCACTCAACACGTTTCCAATTGTCTCCTTTCGATTTTCTTAACTTATTATATCTTCTCCGTTCTGCATTTCTGCTTCTTCCGAAAATTATCCATTCTGCATCTTCACCTTTTACAAAATCGACTATTCTTAAAGGAATAGAACTAGATAACTTTGACTATTTCCATCTAAAGTTAGTAATAAAATTCTAACATGAAAATTACTTTTATAATTTATTAATAAATACTATTTCCATGAAGTAAACACGTAAAAAAACATATAAAACGTCAATTAGAACGAATTAGAAAGTTAACTTTATTAACTTTTCCAATTAATGTTTGATATGTTGTTCTTATATAAATTTCGACTTACACTAAAAGAAGTAATTACTCAAGATAATTCAATTAGGTAAAGCATTTACAGTCATTTTTGTTTAATAAGTAATCAGGAAGGAGTCCATACTTTTCTTCAATTATTACTCTACATAAGAACGGGAGAAGAAAAAATTCTGATATTTTTATTAATTTATATAATATTAAATAATATATATATATATAAATTCTAACTAAATTTGTTAGTAATAGATTGAGAATAAGTGACAAATGGTACATTTAACTCAATCTAGTCTGACAAAAATATTAGAGACTGATCTCGGAGAGACGTTTCCTTAGACTAGATCTAAGGTCAATGGCTGAAACTACTTCCAGGCCATATAACAAGTTGACATGCTGATACTGAACGAAGGAATAAAGTTTTATTCGAAGAAAAATTCCATTCGGGAACAATGTTTTTAAAGAAAATTTAATAAAGTGTGATATAAAATGAACTAGTTTAAAATGCATATTTTAAAGGTATTAAGCAAAAACATAAATTCTTTTATAGGTTAACTTTAGAATATTATTAGAGCTTAAACACAAAAAAAGTAAATAAAAAGTTGAAAATTTTACGGTTTTTTAAATAATATATCACATTTACTGACGTTATAGATAGGTTAATATTCCTAGCAGGAGTTATAGGAATTTTTTAACATGTTAATATAAAGTTTAATCATTTAATTACCTACAATATGAGCGGTAATAAACGAGAATTAGTGTAACTTAGGGAACCATTCTGTGCAAATTTGCCGAGCTGTAAATAACACTCGAGTGTTTAACACTACTGCACTGCAGAGAATACGTCGACAGTATCATTGTTACCCTCTTGGCATACAAAAATTCCCTAGAATTTTAAAAAGTACTATAATCTTGTTAATTTATCCAGTCGAGTGTGTTGTTAGCAGCCACCCTTTTTGAAAAGAATGGAGGATGCCAGTTGCCAGGACAACCTGGAGAACGAATACAAATTTGTCACTCTCCACGCTTGACAAATAGAGTGACCCAGACGACAAGGCAGACCAGCTGGAGATTGAACATGGAGAGAATTGCCAGCCGTCAAAATTCCATCCAATTTGTTGCGAATTAAAATCATGTAAACACAAAAAAAGACTTAAGAAATATACGAGGGGGATGTTATTTACCTGCTAGAATGCAGTAATCCTTTCAGATACCAGATTACGTAAGGTTTCATAGGATAATGATGTTACTATGGTTACGAAATGAGAGTGGAAAGTGGAGAGAGGCGAAAATCTTTATACGGCACCCGAGTGTTAGTTTCTCCCTGGCCATCCGAGTAATCCCGACTTCGAATCTGTTAGACTCGTAATCTGTTGTTGTTGCCACTGTAATGACCATCCGTACGGAAATATATTTACAAAATTTTCTCATTTTCATAATGCGATTGCACGCCAGTGTCTAGAGGTCAACTGTGAAACAACCTGTTGGCTGCAACCCAAATATTTCGTTTTTCACTTTCAAATTGCTTTGATTTTAATACGTTTTATTATTGGATTTTCCTTGGAAATTTGAATAGAAAACGAACTAAATCTTTTATAATTTTACGCAACGATTCCTATTGTTAAGGATCTATTTTCGATTCTCATTAAAATAAACAAACGGGACGAGAAGAGAAAGTAATCGCTAACGCCATCGGAATCGCAAATTTATAATATACTTAATTAACAATCGAGACATGATAAAATGAGATTTTTCACTTTCAGTTTTTCCCTCTATTTTTCTACATCGCACTCTCTTTGTATCCGTTTAATCGCTTTTTTTATTCTTTTCTTTTTCACTCTTACCTATCATTGCAGGTTTTTTTTTTTAATTTTCCGGCTCATTTTATTTTACTGGCATCCTCACATTATTTTATTCTCATCCTCAATTTTATTGACATTTCCCACTTTAATTTCGTTTCAATCCCAGTTTTTTTTAAAATATCATTTACATTTATATAACTCGCTTCGCATATATCTTCATTTTATTTTTATTTTTCCAAATCCTCAACTTTTAAATTTAATCCTCTAATTTGTTTTTTTATTCGTTATGGTATATATTACTTAAACTTCCATTTTAATGTTTTTTTTTAAATTTTTTCTTCCAATTTTTTATCATACATTAATTTATTTTTATCCATATTTTATTTTAATTGCATCTAACATCTTAATTATTCCCACAACCCAATTACATATTTTTTAAATTACTTTTTTTCTATCAAATTTATACACGAAAATCAAGTCTAATTTTTCTTAATTTTTAATAATTTAATTAAAATTATTTTTATTTATTCATTGGTTAAAAAATAATAATATAAGCTGAGTTAGACGTCGAAAACGTTAGCAGAAATTTAACTCAGAGGAGTAATTAGTTTAAAATCTGTAGGATAAGGTTCTCGACTTTAATGAATTCAATTGATACCTTCAATACAATTAATGAAATTTGGCAGCATCTAATGACGAGTAGTGAATGATGTCGTATCGTTGCAGTCCCTTCGTATAAATCTTATATGATTGCCTCATCAATGGATGTAATGTTGACCGCTCCTGCCATAAATCTGTGTCGAGTCATAAATGAAATTGTAGTTTCGTT
The DNA here is from genome assembly GCF_000671375.1 of Centruroides sculpturatus. NCBI lineage: Eukaryota > Metazoa > Arthropoda > Arachnida > Scorpiones > Buthidae > Centruroides > Centruroides sculpturatus. The sequence continues at coordinate 15,658 of NW_019384668.1, read as the reverse complement.
TCATAGTAATTCATCTTTATCGTACTTCTATGCTAACAAACTTATCCATTTATTCGTTTATTCTGACGTATTATAATTTTACTGCATAACTTTCAGATATAAATCAATAAGTAGATGAAATGTATATTTGAATTTATTTTTTACTCTTCGCAAAGAAGACTTTTTTAGAGTTTTTTTTATAGTTAAATCTGTAGACAGGATGCTAATGCAGTGTTAATTTTAATAAATTTTAAGTTAAAATAGTGGAGGATAGAAAGAATCTTCTCTGTACAAGTACTTATAAAGCTCTAAAATATATCGAAAATGCGATAGTTAGCAATTAATGTGATAAATAAGAAAATCATTTATCGATCGAAACTGGAAGATTTAGTCTGATAAACGAGACTAGATGGATAATCGTAACGTTGTTAAAGCTATTTTCGGTAGTGATACCATCCTTTTAGAAGTGTGTTCCATCAAAATCAACCATTTTCTTCCATGTGTTTGACCGCACCCCCAATCACAATAGAGCCGATAGAAAACACCCCATCTTTGCTTATTATCGACAAGATGTACGAGATAAGAGGCGGATAGACGATGTTTTGATGGGAAAGTTTGAGATGCGTCCCCTTTCTCTTCACTCTCTCCAAGCATTGTTCTGTGAAGCCAACATCTGCTGCAGATAGGAAAAGTGGATAAGGCGGATCCCAAATGACAACCCATAATAATCTTAAGAGGTTGGCAAAGTATAAGGTTTGCGTTTGCCACTTATACTCGGATCGACTGTTAACACCTGGTTTCTTTGTTTGCTTCGAGGTGAGGTTTCTACACAATTTTGTTGCTATAGAAACACGTAAAGATCAATGTTTATTAAACATTATACAGTAACATCAATTTATACTTTCTGGACTGTATACGAACCACTTTTTATACACAGATTTAAACGGGAGCATCTCTAAGATGTAAATTCTTATCAACTTAAGATGCAAAATTTTACATAAAGTTTATATCTTTATTATCGCTTATGCTAATTTGTATATCTCGCATTTTATCTTTTAAGATAAATTCGTTTAACACACTTTTAGAAAGTTTCGTACATTCAATAAAATATTATGGTGTGTAGCCCGCTTTGTCGTTATTAGACCTTGGTGATGCAAGTTCAAGGAAGCTGGGATTACACCGGTGCACATTATTTCCGGAAGATGTAACAATTAAGTGTGAATGATGGGAGACAGAGAGACAGAACTGATGTCGTTACATCGATAATGAGAGGAAGAAAATATTCCGCAGCTTCCCTTCTATATTATTATAACAATGAATTCCTGAATTTCTCTCGACTCCTACGATTAACTTATTTTAAATAATATGATGCTAAAAGGCGTGTAGAGAAAATTTTGATATCTTTATTGTTCGATAGATTCAATCCATTTAAATTTATTTTCCTGATTATTTTAATTGATAATATTTTGTTCTAGAGTGTTAGCAATCTTTATTATTTTAACTGATAAGGATGATAGAGGAAGAAGAGACATTAAAATTACTTTATCCGTTTATAAAATATTACCATGTCGGAAATATTGCAAAATCTTAATTGGCTCTATGCTAAATCGGTTTAAATCTATAAATATTAACAGCCTAAATAATAAAATTGCGCTTTATATTTCATACAGCATTAATTATAACTTTTTAATGATTTTCTTACTAAAATATTCATGCTATATCATATATATATATTATAGATTTATGCATAATTTAATTATGGAAACAATACGTTAGCATATAATTTATGTTTATTGCGGTATATATAACGTGTATGCCATATATTTTCTATGTAACCTATATTTTCTGAATAACAATTTAAATGCTATAAAAATGTTGATTACAGTTTAAATAAAACATCATTTAAATCATATGCAATTAATTTGATATGATCCGAAACACGTTTACATTTAAAGCATAGTTATCGAACATTACAATATTTAAACTTTTTTTGCATCACTTTACGCATCATTATACAGAATATTCAGAGATAAAAGAGAAAATTAAAAGCTGTTGTAATTGCTTTTGCTTGTGTAAACAAAACACGGAAATGATTTTTCTTTAAAGTCCCTAGGAGAGAAAATATTTTAATGTTTTCTAAGGAAAATGAAATTACGCGCATTTTCGTGATGTAGATTCTCTATAAAAGAAGTGAATATCTTTCGTATGTTGTAATCGTTTTATACTTAGTTTCTAGACATGTTATCTTTTTAATAAATTAGAGGAAAATCATATTTATCCAACATTTATAAGGATTATTTGGTTCTTTCTCCACCGAACTAATTTATTAATCGACAAAATAGGATGTAGCGTACACGTTCCAATCCGTCGTTCGCATTTGATACGAGCTTATCCTTATTTTATTATAAATATTTGTGATATTTTTGCCTACAGTAAAAATTTTGTTCGGGAGGAAAAAGTGCAAATTTTTTTTTTTATTTTTTTCAAATTTCTTGCTAAATAGAGAAGTAAAATAAGGTTGGTGCAAGTTTATGTGTAATTAGTGCAGATAACGGAGGATTTGTGGCCTAGCGTGTCCAACAAACTCCCCGTCTCGGTGCAGCTGGTGTTGACATACCAACGCCTGTTCCTAATGATTTCCATCCGTCCATTCTTTGCCCTCACATCTCAACTAATTACACTCATTGTTGCTCCCTTTAGCCTTCCATACCCTAGCAGCATCCAATCGATTCAGTGAGGTGCGTACACTAACGACTCGGAGTAACGGTTGTCATAGTAACGACGAAACAGGTAATGAGTTGGTACCCAAGAGCTTCCAACTCCGGATGAGACATCAGTTGGAAAAGTGCAGCATCTAATATGCGACACCTTACAATAATTTGATGTTGGTCCATTGTTGTTTCAAATTGTTATTTAAGAACGTCAACACTCTCACAATTACCTTCAACTATATAGAATCGAATCTAAAATTTTAAAGATGCCGAATTAAAGTTTTAAAAGAAGCTTACTTTTCCATCTAACTTCGTTTATTTTACCATTTATTTTAAGTACCTTCATAAAACTCACCGTAAATGCAGACTGTGATTTAAAGACCGGTTTTATATATAATTTTTTAAATATTATTGTTATTTTTTAAAGAATAATAAAAGTTTTTGATTCGGAAAATGGTTTATAGTTTTAAAAGAGGCTAAAAAAAGAAACTATTAAAATAAAATTTCCATTTTTCTGCGTTTGTTTTTTTATAATCTTCAATTTTTCTACACCAAAAACTTTTTCATTGCTTAATAATAATAATAAAATACACATAGAATTTTTAAAGAAAAAAAAATTTCAACTGTTCTATCAAAATCATAAGATTTTTACATTTCATAATGCACAAAACTAATGTAATTTTTAAATTGTAATTTTTGCATTTTTTGATAGCTTAAAAATTCTAAAACTGTGAGTTTAACTAAAATTCCCGTAGAAAATCTTGAAAATAATTTGTTTTATTTAAAAAAAAACCTGTAAACTCTTCTTAATTTCAGAATAAAACATCAAAGTCTTTGCTTTTAAGGAGAGAAGTTTTTAAAACGTTTTGATTATTTTTTTTAATTTTAAAAATATTTAACATAAACACTTAAAAATTACAAAAAATATAAAAATAATGAAACTAGATAAATTCTTCTCGCTTTGAAACTTATTTTCTTGATGAAAGTCAAATAATATTCGAAGTTAACGTGACAAAATGCGATATAAAAACTGAAAAATTTAAATTAATTCATACATAAGCTTAGAGATAAACCTTTAGTTTATATTTTTATTTCATACTTTCCAAGTAATTAAATGGTGTAAAAACAATTGCAAAATGCAGTAGGAAAACAATACCCTTTATATTTGTCACATTTAAATTAGTTGAAAGAAATCAAAGAACAATATCTTGTAGTAGCCAGTGTGGTTGCGCATCATTACCACCGATGTCGTAAACCTCGCTAAACTGTTATAGACTAGAATAATAATAACAGAGAGGAAAAAAAGCTTAAACGTGGAAAACAAATCTTTTTAAACGAGCCATTCTCGTTCTGTATAATGCTAAACTCCAAAACATTCTCTAGAGATAACCCAACGGCTTTTGTACATTCGACTTCCCTCTTTCCTGTTGTCCATTGTTTCCTCTTTGCTCTGACTCTGGGTTATTGACCCTGCTAAAGATGTGAACAAACAGTCCACATGCTGCCATCTGTGAGATGATTTTTCTCCACCAACTTTTCAGCACTTAAAACAGACAAAAAAACATCCCAAATTCAAACGAATGTGGTTTTGGTTTGTGAATATAAACGTTATTTATTGGGCTTTTAAACAACTTTAAAATGTACAAATAATATAGTTAGTTGGCATTATACGTAGGTTATAATGTTTTAAATATTAATTTGATACTATCAAATACAGTTGAAGAAGTAATAAATGAAAATTGGAGATATTAGTAGCAGTGGTTAAAGTCTGCCTTAATGATAAGACAACGATTGTTGTGATGTATTAGTTGGGAAGAACATCACATCAGACGCTCGGAGAGACGAGATTTGACACATTTCTGACAGCGTCTCTTTTCCTTTAATCATCTTGTCTTTATTAAACATCCCTCGGACACGTGTCTAAGGAACCACGTCGTTCGTACACCCTTAGAAGATGCGTTGGTCTGCCAATTGTTATACTCATTAATTTTCTAATTCATTTGACAGGAACTGATTGTTAAGGAAATTAGTGGATGAATGTCGTGTTCGATATAACCAAGCAGTACAAACTTAGTACCAACGAAACGGAACCTAATTGGATGTAACGACTATTAAATCGAATCAACTGTTTCAATGCAAACTAATTAGATACTTAAGATATTACAAGATTTCTGGAATGTCACGATCGACGTCTTTTCGGCTCCAAAGATTAATCTTCACTTTATACTTCTGTTAACGCCGAAGATAATAAGATATAAGAAAAAAAGATGTATATTCTACATCGATTATCGACATGTAAAACACTTTAGAACACCAATGCTATGAAGTTTTCTCCATTCGCATTACCTGTTAAAAGCTTTTGTGAGTGGCACATTTTTAACGAAGCCGGTCGTACGATAAGCATTTCTATGTTAATTCAGCACGCTTCATGCACCGTTAGCACCGCACAAAGACCATTTTCTAATTGAATGAGATATTTGTTTTGTAGCGGGCTAAAGTAAGTTAGTGCTAATAACCCGTCTAAAAACTTAACTTTCTCCACGCCGCGTTAAAGCTCCTACCCATCGACTTCATCTAATACTTGTAAATTCTCTCCACACCCCAAACAACATAAGCATAAATAATAGTTCCCTGTTGTGTCGCTACGACCAAGCGGGTTATCATCAATACGTACCACCAACAGGGTCCAATTCCATCGATCCAGCATCCCCTTCGCGCTTATTACTGTGTCGGATCCACCGTATAGAGTGCAATTTCATTAACAAGAAATACCTTTACCGATGAAATATGACTCTATATATTTTACCGTCGACCATTCTTTTCTTTACAGTACTCGAATAATGTTAATGATTAGACAGATGTTGCATCTTTCTTCTCCAGAAAACAACTCGAGAACCGTGGAAATTAATCAGTAAACACTTGGACACGTCTCTAGAGACAGATTATTTATATAATAAAATTGGCATGGCACATGTTTTATTGTAAGATTTTGCTAAGGCTCTTATAAATTTTCTAATTTAATTCGGCATTTTACATTGTTTATTGAAAAACGTTACACTTTTCTCCATCGTCTACGAGCTCTTGTAAAAATTATACGCAATATCAGCATCCCTATCATTAACATAATTACGAAAAGTATAAAATGTTCATGAATTTATGCTATTATAGTATACATATTAAAGCGTGGCCGGAGGATGGCAGCAAGATGAAGTTTATTCATAAATTGATGAGGATGGTTAAATGCGTGTGTATTGTAGGCTAGATAAAAAGAAATTGTATAATCTATAGAAACTGTAGGACCGAATGAATTAATGTATTAATTGAAAACTTTCCAGTAGCTAGTGATTATAGTGTAGGGATGATATTCAATTTTTAGCCACACCCAGATCAGACTGTGTGTGTCCACCTATTAACCCGTAATTATAACGCCCATTATAATCGATGAAGCATAAATCATTAAATTGGCACACAAGTTCTGCAGCAGAGGACACAACGGCCACATAAACTGATATAAATGTGATAAATGGAGACCAAATGGCCGGACTCTTTTATTTATTAGTGGACAGAAGAGAAATAGACACTGACTGAACCCACGTCTATTTCTGATAAGTGAGATATTTCTCAAAATTAACTACTTACAATCGCATTTAATTATAATTTATTTCATTTTTTTCGATATTTATTAATTAATCATTTGTTTTTTAATAAAACAAATAAGATTTTATTTATTTTAAAACTTTATTTTTAATCAATTTTTTACTATCGAAATAAATAACTTCTAAAAGTCTATCAAAAGAACGAAGTACGCGACCCTCCTATATACTGTTGATTATTCCGTTTTATGTGAATTCCATGTTGTACGAGTCACTTAGATTTTACAAATACGTGAGCCGTTCACAGCCCGGCACACGTGATTGGTAAATCTAAGTGACTCGTACAACATGGAATTCATATAAAACGGAATAATCAACAGTGTTATAGGGGGGCCGACTGGTATTTATATTTAACTTTAATAATTATGTTAGAATATTTTCATTATTAATTTCCTATTAATAAATTACAGCGTAATTAAATAATTTTAAAGCGATTATAAAAATCTCACTTTTTTTATATTTTTATAAAAATATAGCAAACGATAATAAACTCACTTTATATATAATTTATTATAATTTTTTATGATAATTATAATTATTGCACATTTTATTGGATAATATACTCCAGAAGTTGATTTAAAACAGAAAAATATTTTGAAATACTCTACAATCGTTAAAAGTTAAAAAAATATACTATATATATATTTAAAAAATTAACTCTTTCCACCCTGGGAACACTAGGAAGGCCTTTTTTTTCATGCTTATCCTGGGTTGGGCATGGCCCACAATGAGGGACAGGTGATGAGGAACAGAGCCTGACATATCTAAGATAAACACCATTGTTGTTCGAATACAGTAGGCTTATTTTCTGAATAAAATTTCGCACAAAAATCACAAAAAGTCTACAGTTATGAACGTAGAAGTCGAGTTATAAGTAAAGGATGATAAATTTCTAATATTTGACACGCTTGATGTAGGTTCATTTATAATCGAGTTAGTTTTACTACAGATAAAGCTTTTTATTACACAGTAAAAGAATGAAAGCTGCTTATTATATATCACAAATATTTAAAAATGAAAGCTTCGAATAATTGACCAATGTTTATAATTTTTGATTAATCTTTATCCAAAAGTTATACCACGTAACGGTGGGAGGGAGTATTTAGCATAAAATGTATCTCATCAGTCATCATAGTTGTGAAGGGAGAAAGCGCGTTAAAGTAAATCCACGTCCGTTATCCTCAAACTGCCAAAGTGTTAGTTTGTGACAACATCTTGGCAAATTGTGCCACAAGCTGTTCGGCCATCTATGCAAATGAGAAGACATCCAAGAACAAAATGAGACTGCAGACAAAGCTGCTTTCTCAAATGAGATTATAGATGTCGGATTATCGCGGAGAATGACACGGTATTTACATAACAATTAGATATTCCAACATCAACAGATAAATCGAATCGAATATTCGTCCTACAAACACATACGTACATAGACCTAAGAGAAAAAGGAGAAAAACAAATTACACTAAACTTGAACTATATCTAACTTCACCGAGTAAATTACTTTGCAAATAAGAAAATAACAAAAGAAGATAAAATACTAATTATTAAACATAACGTTCTATACATTTTTCAATAATATTCAAGTTTATAATTTCATTTTATCATATCTTATGATTTTAGATTCGGATTAGCATGAAGGAATGATGATTCCAGCGGTAATGACTTGAGTGAAGACACCTCTTATTTTCTAATTTTTCATATCTACTTATTGTGTTCGAAAATCTTAATCTTTCTAGAAGATAGATATAAAGCATAGACCAAAAATTGGATCTCCTTTTCATGTTATTTGAATAATCCATGCGACTGTCACAGCAAGATGCCATTATTTATAAAGCTTTAATCCTCGTCGAGATTATACTTTCTTTATATGTAAACTAGATTGAATAACTTTGGCCATTAAACTAGCCTTTAATAAGACTGTACAGGAAGTATTTTAAATCTTATTATTCAATGCTTGCGAATACATTTAAGATTATATTTAGCTATCGTTTCATTTGGATATATTAATTTGTCAAAAATTTCGATATTTACATCGTTAGATAAAGCTTATCAACAGTAATAATAAGGAAATATTTAGCAATAAAAATACTTAAAAGTTTGTTTCACTTGTTCATTAAATTTAATTAACATCAGTATTAAATTTGAATCTAAAATGTATGTATCAAGCCCTACTACAATATAACCTTAATGCATTTATAATCTACATATAACAGATAGAGGTTAATAATATTTTAAAATAGAAAGGAAGGATAATATAATATTTTAAAATTTATTGTATCTGCTTTTGTATCTAGTTTATTACAGTTTTACAGTGTCTAGGACCATTTGATTTAAGAATAGGCTACATACTGTAGTAAGCCAATATTCAGAAGAATGGCCAAAGTTTTAAAGGTCATATTTTATCGATGATCAAAGTTGTTTCAAACAACTTTGTTTTTAAACTAAAAACTTGTTAAAAGTAACTTAAGGTTGTCAATAAATTCTCTTTAAAATCTTGTTAATTTATCTAAAGAATCGATTATCCAGCAAAATAATAACAATTCACTATTGAAAAATGAACAAACAAACAAAAAATTCTAATATTTTGAGTTCTTTAATATTAAAAATATATCGAAAAATAAATATTTATTTTTATACTTTACAATACTTTTTTCCAATCATTCTTACTTTAATCCTTTTTAATTTATTGGCAAATCACGACATCATCTAGTAAATTCTATTCTTTATTTCCTTGACTTCGCGACTTTCAACTGATAAATATTTTAAAATTCTAATATAAGACCTATTTTATTTATAAATAAAATAAATAAAACATTAAACAAATATAAAAATGATATAAACATAATAAAAAGTTAATACTCGTACACAAATTATGATTTTTTTAATTAATATTATAATTTTCTATAGGTCCTGAAACAAATAAGATGAAGCCCAAACCAATCACAAATGCACCGAAAGCCATTAAAATATGTAAATTAAATCAATAAAACAAATAAAAGATCATTTTCAATTTATTTTATACTATTTTCATACGATTTTTTATATAAAAACTAAATTTTGGAAGCCCTTCAGTAAGCTATCCGAGACAGGCCAAATGGCTCTTGTTCATCCTTTCTATCTAGGCTTGGTCGTATTTTTTTTTTTTTTTTAATTTAAAAATATTATTTTGACTTTATTTGCTGAGTAAAATATATTTAATTTACGACAATATTTAAGTATAAAAATTTCTATTAACATATAAAGAATAAAATCTACAATATTCATTAAAAAAATGTTTTTACAGCCTTTCCCAGAATAAGGATGAAATCGATGACTGCATACACGAAGGAAAATAGTCACTGTGTTCTTTACTACGTAGAACATTATATAAACGACTTATATTAGAAAATTAATAATATTTTTTTAAATGTTATAATCTATTTGAAATAAAGATCATCCAAGACCAAGTTTTCTGGATCTTCGTCAGCGGTACTTATTCTCAAAGAACCGGAAACGTATGCCATTTATCACGAGAGCTAATGAAAAAAAGCTGAAATCCTATTTCTGGATAAACATGCAGGCCTACTAGACAATTAAAAATTCAAGCTAGATGTCATTTAATGTTAAAGGATGGCACCGCCTAAAGTTTTATGCCATATTGTTATTCTGTCATTGTCGAAATCGTTTAGTGCATAATAATAATAATAATAATAATGAACTGTAAAGATAAGTAGAGAGCAGCTACATATTTTTGCGTGTTGCAGTAAGTGACATGTCCTGAATCCTTCAAACTTATCTTGATATTTATCTGATTGAGTTATGAGCAGTACAGGTAATACATATTGAGTTCGTTTCAGAGGATAAACAAAAGCGTTCATTATAATTTTATCTCTTAATATTTAAACAGCTTTTTAAAAATGATTTTAAATATTTTATTTTATTTTCGAGTATTATGTTATGTAGATTGGAAACGTTTTATAATATATTTAATAGTAGGATTACATTAATGAATTTCGTTTGATATTCATGACTTTCTTAAACATCATTCATCCTTCGATATCGGGATGTAAATATCTCGCCGAAATATCCGTAAAACTCCTCAAAAGATGAAGAAGAAGTAAAAAAGAATCCGAAGACAAACTTATTCAGCTGCACTGATTCAGTTTTCTTATAGAGATCGGTCTACGAGCCACTGGGTACTTTGCATTTCTGTGAAGACAGAAGCAATTTCCTCCTCGAAACGAACATATTGTCAAGAGAAAAGATGGAAGATTTCTTCTCGTCTGCAATGGAAACTCTTAGTATAGCAACAAAAAGAAAAAAAAATCAAGTACCCATATTTTATGAATGGTTTCGATCGGGTAAGATAATTTATTCCAGCGAAGTTGACAGAGAGAAATGACTCTGAACGACTTTGCTATTCTTTTCCAAGAGCCAGTAAAGAATCGAATTTAAATTCCGTTTGAAATTTAGAAACTCGGCCGAATTTAAAATTTCAATTACCTATTCGAAACTTTAAACTCTTAAACTGTTGCATGCATACCAATTACAAAGACCGACTTAAAGGTGTCGTTCGAAAATCGTTTTGATTAGAAGAGATGAAAGTCCAATTGTATTATAATTAAATGGATTTAATACGACGATATTTTATCCGTGTTAGCCTTTAAAACCTTTTTCTGTTTCTTCTGCTGTAGAAAAGCAAAGAAACCCCGCGAAAAAGTTTCCTTTCCAGGATTAAAACTACACTTTGATCGAAAGATATTAAAAGTATCTGCAATTAATGCAAAATATATAGTGTTGATTATGAATTAGAAACACTACTTCCATCACATCTTATATGAAAAATGAACTGACATTAGAGAAAAGAGTATATTCAAATCATTGGTGCATCGACTAAAAATAAGTTATTAGTCATTCTCCGTATCGATCACAATACTAGTTCAGTTATTTATTTAAATAATGACCGGGTCGAAGCAGAATTCCATTAAGATAGAAAAAATCCACATAATGGTTATTTGTAAATAAGAAAAACGATCTTGAAATTAAACTTTGGCATAAAGCGGATAAATAATTGAAGAAAAAAAAAAGAAAAATTATCATAATTAATTGTAGCCATTGATTATTATCGCGATATAAATTAATATTTAAACAAGCGCGATTTTTTTTAGATTAAACAGTGGAAGCGCATACTTAATCATTAAAAACGAGTTAGGTATGCCAATAGATTGTAATGAGTTTGGCAAATCTTCTTCTTCTTGTGGTCTTTACACTCGAACCGAATTGCAAAACGAATCGAAGCCAATCTTCTAGATTTTCCAAACATTCCTTCTGTGAAATGTGGCAAAGAAATTTCCATCAACAGCAGAAATCGTATTTGAAATGCTGTGTTGGAAATTCTTAAAAGTTCTGGTATTTGTTGATGCAAAACATTAAATGCGTTATTTACTAAGTTTGTACGTTTAGAATGTTAGATTAAGAATCATATTATAATCATACAAAAATAAAAGACATTTTTAGTAAAATCTATAGGTAACTATTAATTAAAGCGTATAGGCCTACAAGTTACATACAGTGAAGTGTAAATGTCTTATATGCTACATTATATTGAATGGTGATATTACAAAAATTTATATTTTTGGAGAAAAAAATATCATGAAAATTAAACAATAAAATCTGTATAAACTTTAGAAATACACACGGAGAAATTAATAAAGAAATAAATATACTTTGTAAAATTTCATCTTAAAATAAACCAACAACGAGTTGCTCGACTATCCCGGCAACATTTAAAATTTTGGTGACGCCATCTGTTATCATACTTTATTTTAAAAACTTTTTATATTTTTAACTATTATAAAATGGCAAGAAGCTTAATTTTGAGGGTATGGACAGGTCTTATAAAAAATTTTAAATGCTAATAACGAGTAAAATCGTCATTAAGTCCGACTCTACTGGAGATACACAGTACTCTCTTTATCTCCCCACCTCCTCGACCTTTACTCACCAAAATTTAATAGCATCAACCCCCCTAATACACAATCTTCCCTGCGAAATTTCAGAAAATTTCGACAAAAAGCACAGGAGTTATTAAGCTTCAAAGAAGGTGAACAAAATCGTATCCTCCACATACTAACATCCACACATACAGAAATTACCCCCCCCCCCGAATTTTTTTGCATTTCTCGACGTTTTAAGGTGTTCTAAGTCCAAAAATGTAAAAATCTTGGGTGTCATTTTTTGACCGGTCGCCATACTCCCTCTGTTATATATAAGAGCCAGAAAAGTAATATGTAGTGAATAAGTAAAATAGAAGAAAAGTAATCTACTAGTTACATAAAGTAAAAGGTAGATTCACATAAAAAGAACATGCGAATCTAAACCGACTATAAAAAATCCAACCGACAGATTAATTATGAACTGTTGCAGAGGTAATAAGGGAATTTGTAGCACCACGCCCAGTAGAACTGTCACATCGGCACTTTCATTTGTAAATTGTCAACTCTACCGTGTCTACGATGTGACATTATAATGAATGGCAACAGTTGTTTCGTACGGCAGCTTACCTGATGAAAATGAAAGTATAGATTTATAGGTAATATTTATGAATTCTTTCTCTGGGGATAAAGTGTAGCTCGCGGATACGGGTCAGCGAATCCATTTATATATCCGCAATTATATTCGTCCAAATAATAGAATAGGCTTTTCTACCTTTATATATTGTTTCTGCTAACATCGCATCGATTAATTACGAATAAAATTAAAGAAAAAGCAGCAAATTATTAAAAGATTTAAAGTTTATATAGACGAAAGCGAAAGCGTGAACTTTCTTCAGTTCGTATTAAGGTTAAATACTTCTCAATCTCCGTCTATCAAGTAAATTCCTCTTCAAACCATCTCCAAAATATCAATTTAAAAAAAAATGTCGTTGTCTACATCCACTTGGAGATTTCACATCCTTTATTCGAAGTTTTAAGTAGCGGAGCGCAAATTGAAAGCCTTTAAAATAGTGATAACGAGAAAGGAAGTGGGTTTAACAGTCAAAGTCAGTTTAAATAAGAGGATAAAGGTTATTAATAAAATTTACTTAAGAGAATTTTAAGCATAAGTGCATTTATTCTTGCTGGATGTCGTGAGAAACGCGTTTGATCGAAAATTGCCATAGGAAAAAAAACAATATATCCTACAAAGGAAATTTTCTCGACCTATCTTAGTTCCATCCGTAATATGATTAAAGAGGATTCTTGAGCAACTTAAAACTTTAAAATAACATTATTCTCCATCAACTTAACCCCGTAAAGGTATGCCTTTCTATTTTTTAATTATTATTATTATTTTTTTAATTGAAGAGGATTATAAGTAAATTTATTTATATTAAAACTCCGTTTTAAGAGCTAATTCTATTTCTTTTCGTCAATAAATCAGAAATATGACGATCGAACTTGTGATTATATTCGTTTAAATTAATATTTTTCGTGTGATTATTTAATTTTTAATGAAGCAAAACGTAAATTTATTCGTTTAAATATGATAATAATATTATTTGAAAGGAAGAAAATTCCTAATTAAGTAATGACATTAAGCACTATTAAAGAATGTCTCAGGCTCTGAAAGTTTCCACGTTTAAAGCATTTGTGACTATCCTGAGCCTGAAAGTAGGCTCAATAAATGTGAGACAACATCGAATGAGTTATAAAAATACATGAATTAAATCAATAAAAAATAAAGGCTTATTTTATTAAATATATTCAATTTATAAACGTGGATAAAAGTTATTTTTTAAAGCCTTTTCGCTATTAGAACGTCTATTTGATGTAAAGATATATCGTATTTAATAAAATTGCGCTGGAAATCTCGTGTATTAATTGACAAATAATAAAAATAAATTATTAGCAAGTTTTAAAATATTTTAAAGACTTATAAAATATATAATAAGATTAACTTAACAGATTATGATATNTAAAAAGGAGCATACTGATTTGAAAAATGCCTTTCTAATAGTAGATATTTTTCAGAGTAGTTCAAGTAGCTACAGGTTGCTCTTTCGTATTTAATATCTGTGATTTTAGAAGATGACATCAATTTTCCAGCATTACAATCATTTTCAACTGTTGGAATCATTACATTTACCTATTAAAAAATAATTATGTTAATTATAGTAAAAAAATAAAATAAAATTTAATAAAAAAAAATATATTAGAAAATAATATATTACTATAATACACAATAAATTATAATTATTTATTGAAAATAAAATTTACCACAAGAAAATAGATTTAGTTGCAATACAACGTATTATATATAAATAAAGCGAAAGAAAAAAAATATTTAAAAAATAATATATAAAGTACGATACAATATTATTCAAACAATATAAATATTATAGAAGTTCGAATAAAGTAATACGAAACGTCAAATTCTATTACCATAAATCGTTAAGGAAACGAGGAAAAAGAGGGGGGAAAACAAACAATTTTTGAATTTCTCATTTTCTGTTTTGATATAAACGAATTTTTAAAGAATAAATTTAATAAAAACAGTTGGTAGATTGAGTGGCTCCTTACAATGGCCGACATCAAACTAAATGATTAAGTGAAGTTGCATTTTTTTTTTTCCTCCCCTCCTTCTTCTTCTTGCTGCTTTTGCTTTTCTCTTCATTTTAACACGTAGAACCTCTGCCCTTAGGAAATCGGGGAAAGTGAAGCTGGAAAGAATGAAGGAGGGGAGAAAGTACCATCGCCTGTCATTACCAATTTGATGGATGTTACTCAATAACAAGACAAATGGCCTGCCTCGAATCCGTGCTGGACCAATTGCCGAGGATACCGAATAAATGAGTTTTTCTAACACATTGATAGGTTTGCCTGGAACATCCTTAAAACTTTGTTTTAATCCCGAGTAATTTAGACGCCTCCAACACGCCTAAATATATTTCTAAATAATATAAAAAAAAGAACGGATTCGATTCACTGACTCGATACATTTTAAACGTATTAAAATGACTTGCAAATCTAATTTTGCATCCCGAGTTGATTTTATTTGTGCTCTGGTATATAAATCATTAGCATTATTTCGAGAAATTTGCCTTTCTTGATGACGCTTTTACTTAATACATCCCGAAAATGTCTTGAATGGCAATCTACATCAAATGTTTTCTTTAGTAATTTGCTTATTTTATAGAGTCTACATAATGGACACGTGTAGACTTTTTCTTTTTGTATTTATGTGTAATATATGTACGAAGAAATGAAATTTTATATAATTTGTATAAACGTACGATAGAAATTTCGTTTTATTTGCACTATATTCGGCGTTTATCATGCGTTTAAATTAATAAAA
>NW_019384667.1:558112-564885 GCF_000671375.1 Centruroides sculpturatus | reverse complement strand
TTATATATTAATTTAAGTACTGTATTAATTATTAACGGGATTTAAAATATTATTTATATACGATTTAAATTTCATTATTTTTAAATATTTAATGTCGCTAAATGAAATTTTTTTTTCGCTGTTTATGACCTCGATTACGAGCAGAATAGAATGAAAAATCGCCATTATTTCCTAAAATAGTTTCTTTTACTGATCAAATTCATTCGATTTATTTCCATAAAATTATATTGAAAATCATTTATTAATTTCATCCATTTTCTCCGGTCAATAATTTAACAAAAAAATAATAATAATAAAGGAAATAACTCCATCAATTCTGTGTTCTGGCCATGACTAAAGTGTATATAAGTTGCAAAACACTATTTCTGTTATCCAAACAAAGAAACACACTGCATGTAAATAGGAGGAATCAGAAAGGAGGTTGCTTTGAATATAATAAAAGTTGAAAAACTCGGTAATAAATCTCGATTGCTTAAATTGAGCATCTAAAAAAAAAATTATATATTTTTTTTATTGAATTTTCTTCATTCTGATGACAAGTAGAATCTAGAAAAATTGACGTCAGTACTAAGATAGATTGGATTCTCTATTATTTGATAGAGATGTATGACCTGAATATTGATCTGGCAGAACAAAAGAAATTTCTCAAGATAAAATACACTGTTTTTTCAATTGACTCATAATAAAATGATCAATTATTAAGTTGAAATATGACACTAATAAAGGGAAGGGATGAATTCATTTAATTTCCATCGTACGACACGATATTGCGGATTTATATCTTCTGGGATGAGAATACATTTTGCTTTATAACTGAGTAATTTTTTTTAAATTAATTTCTTTACGTATCCCTGCTAAATCAAAGAAAGAAACGCTGGAAACGTTCTTTTCATCCTTAATAATTGCTACCATTATCTTTAAGTCTTCAGATTGGCTCGGAAGATATTAACGAGAAGGGGGTCATATCTGTCGAACTAATAGTCCGATTTTCCTGAAAATTTCCAGAAACACTTCGCCCTAATATGCAAATCTATTTGCAAAATTTCAGAAATTTTCAATGAAAGGCACGAGAATTATTAAGCTTTAAAGTGTGCAAACAAAACTGTGTCCTTCCAAACAAACATATATACATACAGAATAAACTCCCGAATTTTTTACATTTCTCGACGTTAAGGTCCAGAGTCCAAAATCATAGAAATCTTTGGGAGATCGCCATATTTCCCTCCCCTGTTACACGTAACAACCCTGAAAGTAGAAACAGAATGCAAACTCTACTACACATTTGCTTATATTTTAGTCATTTATACCCTTCATATTATCTTCAAAAATGGTGAAAATAGTGGGTAAACATTCTATATAATGGCACGAAAAAGAAATTTTAATGAAACTTAGTTTAANATAAAAAAAAATTATAAAATTAGAAACTATTTTTATATATAGATAAATATAAAGTTATATACAGTCGAACCTCCAATAATGGCCACCTCTAAACAACGACCATTTTATTGTATTACAATTTTTAATTGTACTTTCTCCCGTTTTCTTTCATCTGCAGAATGTTAAAAACAGATTATATATGTGGTAAAACCTGTCTAAAACGACACGGTAATAAAAAGAAACACTGTCTAAACGGGTAGAATTCTTCGTAACGCAGTGTTAAAAACCTATTCAAAACGGAAAGAATATACGGCACCGCGCGTGTCCGGTTTACACAAGTTTCACTGTATATAAACTACAGAATTATACTACTTTTCTTGCCTGTTTGGTGCTTAAAAATTTATAGAATTATTAAAAGTCATACAAACTAATATAATTTTACAACTCATCCTGAATATTATACTGTATTCACCCGTAAATACACTAAACTCTTTAAAATTCTAACCATAAATTACGAAATGACATCAACTAGACTACCTTTTTTGCTTGTTTGATACAAATTTTATCAATTTTTAGCATCAAACAAGCAAAAAAAAAAGTGGTTTACATCTCGTAATTTAAGAAAATTTAATGTCTTTACGGATTAGTACAGTATAATTCTCTAGAAGAGATGGAAGAGAGTATTAATTTACACTAACTTTACTACAGCTGCCGGTATTTTCAGCATTAAACAATGGAGAAAGGTAATTTAAATCAACGAAATTTTGTAATTTATAACAGTAAATTTAATATTTTACGGATGAATTCAGTATAATTCTCAAAACAAGTTAGAAAAAGCATAAGCCTATTACTTTATGCTTAACTTTACTAATTCTATCAATATTTTTAGCAAAGTTAACATGAAATAACACACTTTACTAACTTATTTCGAGAATTATACTGTAACAATCCGTAAAACCGTTATAATTAACTAAAAAATTCACCTATTTAAACTACTTTTCTACAGTGTTTAATGCTTCAAAAAAAAATTGGGAATGCGGTAAACTTCATGTAAATTAACACACACATCCTCCCAACTCCCTTGAGAATTATACCGTATTAATCAGTAAAATATATTAAATTTTTGCGGAGAAAAAAAAAATAGATTTTTAGCAGGGAAAATCACGGAATTACTTGGAAATGTTATTACTGATACTTTGCCGCTTATGATTAATGTCCATCAGATCTTTAGCTTAAAAAAAAAAATGGGGTAGGGAGAACTGCATAAAGCTTGAGATTTAAAGATCATAAATATAAAATATATATGTAACTTTTTTTAAAAATATATCCTATCTTTAATAAATTTTAAATTTAAATTAATAAACGTGAGCATTTATTCGGTTTCAGGGTATTAATTCTGTCTCGTCATAAAATATTTATGATTAGAACAACACCTATACATTATAAAATATATATGTGTGTGTGTATCCGCGTGTCCACTCATTGAAATTTAATTCGTTCTATAATAAATCTGTCAAATATTTTAATTTATAGAAATTAATGGCATTGAGAAAACGAATTTGATTTTATTTATTTTTTAATAAAAAATAATAATAATATAGAAAAGAAAAATATTACCATAGAAGAAACAGTGCCAAAGGCGTAATACTAAAATGATTAGTCGACAATACGTCCACATAGTGAAAGTAAAATCCATTAAATTAAAAATGGCATTTTCAGCATTTTAAAAATTCTTCATTAATTTTTATACTGCAATTTTCATTTCTTCTTTTTTCACAATTTTCTCTTCTACAAATAAAAAAAAAGTATAAAATTAGAAACTATTTTTATATATAGATAAATATAAAGTTATATACAGTCGAACCTCCAATAATGGCCACCTCTAAACAACGACCATTTTATTGTATTACAATTTTTAATTGTACTTTCTCCCGTTTTCTTTCATCTGCAGAATGTTAAAAACAGATTATATATGTGGTAAAACCTGTCTAAAACGACACGGTAATAAAAAGAAACACTGTCTAAACGGGTAGAATTCTTCGTAACGCAGTGTTAAAAACCTATTCAAAACGGAAAGAATATACGGCACCGCGCGTGTCCGGTTTACACAGGTTTCACTGTATATACAATCGAACGTCTTATTTTGTACGCGTTTTTTTTTTTTTTTAAACAAAAACGCACACGAAATAACCTAAACAACTCCCATTATTTACCTTCTAGTCAGTGGCCGTCGTTCAGACGTTCTCATTGTAAACATTAAGATTAGTCAACAATAAACGACATTTAACAAGGTTTGTACAAAGATTCTCCGCACTATAAACGTTATTAAATTTTTAAAGCGGACAGAGGAAAAGAAAGGAAAAAATAAAAGAACAAAAAAAAAATCAATTATTTTTATGTAAATATTCACTTTAATCATATTTTATTTAACATCATCTAAAATTAATTATTCGTCGGAGTAATCCCCTTAACTAATTTCTCAATGTTAATGGCTGATTATCGATTCTTTATAAATCAAAATTTAAGTAACTAGACTTTAATCCTTTGCAGGTTTAATTGAGTTATGCTAATTAAAAATTTCCACCCACCCCCAGTTTTTTAATATGTATTTATATATAAATTATTTACGAATAACCCAATCGATAACCTTAACAAGTAGCCATAAAGTTGAGTTAGATATAAACGCTAACCATTCAACAGAAAAAAAATGGCGGCACTTAACGTTGATGATTCGCTCGTTTGGCTTATTTCTACAAGCCTAAACACAACCATGTTTACGACTGAAGGGAATTGCAGTGTTTAAAACATGCCAACTCAATTTTTAAACCTAATAAAAAAAACTAAAAAAAATATAAAAAAATCAAAAGTAATCAGAAAAACTCCCACGCCATTAGGCAGTTTAATGAAACGCCATTTTTCCTGTTGTGAACTTTAATTAAAACAACACCACCCGCGGGAATTTCCAACCCATTGATATCAATAATCTGTTTAAGAATCGGCAACGGCTCTCAACTTCTTATTCTTTTTTTTTTAAATAAATTCGATTGCTTCGAACGTCCGTATAACACAGTCCCGACCATGCAAACAGGGTGGGAGAGGAGGAGGAGGAGGAGGAGGAGGGAGCATTGCCTAGTTTTAAATTAGAACACGAATGAGTGCGATCCATCGTGAAAATCAATAACGATCTGTCACTAAACAATAACGCGAAACATTTTTCGACTATTAATTTCCCCACAACCAGAAGAAATGAAGGGAAAAATTGTGTGCCTGTGACGTCACAGGTATCCACGTTAAACTGTTTCCTTGTGTGATCGATGGCCTCCCTCTTGGTATTTTTAAACCGAGAGCCAGGCCAGTGTAACAAGAGTTTTGTTAGCGTTTTTTGTTAGAGTGTATTGTTCGCTGCGCGCCCTTCGCCATTTGCATGCATTTCAAATTTTCGACCATTGAAAACAAACGAGAACTTCCTACAGATAATTAATGCTCACAGGTTTTAACAAAACGTTTATAAATGACTCCGAGACTAAAGACTAAACATTTTTCATTCGCCGGTACGCCTGTGTATATTTATTGTTAAAGAGTCAAGGATTACTGGACTGAGAAATTAGATTTGAACTTAAACGCTGGCTTAAACATAAAATACATATTTAACTTAAACCCTACTCTAAACAATTTTAACTATGATAATTACCTTATTTAACTTCCTTAACTGATTACAAGTCGCATATAAAATTCTTTGCATATTTGTTAATAATGTATTTCCCCCTTTTTTTCCCCTTAATAATTTTAATTCAGATTTGTTTTGAGCTTGTAAATATTTTATGAGCATATTATTTAATAAAAACTGATTCAGATATTAAATAAATCACACTTCATTTTGAAATAATTAGGATAATTATAATTAATTCTATGTTAATTAACATAAAAACCAGTTTACTGATTAATATTAACTAACAGTAAGTCTAAAATAAATAAATAACACAGTATATTAGACCTAATAAGACCTGAAATTCATAATATATTAAGCCTAAAATACACAAAATAACTATATATTATGTTAAACACAACTAACAAAATACATATTAGGCTTTGTTAACATAACTAATGCTAGGCCTGGAATATATAACTACCAACTAACTATATTGATAACGCAAGCAGGCCATATTTATATATAATTATGTAGAACCTATACTAACAAGCAATAGCCTGATCAGTATCTATTTGATACTAAATACATAGATTTGTTTACATTAATACTAACAGGAATCACACAATTCACAATGCAATATGGCAACATGATAATAATGACTTCTACATCAATATCAAAAATAATAAGGGTAAAGCTACAAATATAATAGAAAAATATGAAAACATTTCTATCCCACTATAACTACAAGCTATTGATAACAGCAAAGAAACCCTATTGTATGCAGTTAAACAGAACCAATATGCCCAACAATCTTATCAGCATCTACCAGATAATACTAAATACATGGATCTAACATTGATACTAACAGGAATCAGTGTTTGCAATATATATATAGTGATATGGCAACATGATAAACTATAATAGCTCCTACAGAAATAACCTCTGTAATATTACAAACACTAAACAACGTTGGATAGTAACTCTATATTGTTATCACTTTTAAGTAACATATTAGGGTATTATATTGAAATGACATGCAAGTTTACTTAATAATATTAACATTTAGTAGTGTCTAACGTTAACCAAAATATATATTGATTTAATTAACTATTAGTAACACTACAATTATGTTTGAAACAGTATGAAAACTCTACAAGCTTCCCAACCGGTGAACCGCGAGCTACTTACAGTTTTCTTTCTTATATAACTGCGATACCATTTTCCTAATTAGGGTGTTGAAGTAATGTTTAGCAAACATTTGGATGTTGTCTACTCGATGTTTGCTTAGCGTCTAGATATTGAATAAGCTATAAATTAATGATGTAAAGTTTCCCATCATTAGGCCTAACCTAAACCAATATATAAACCTTTTGGTAAATTGTTAGCGAGTTATATAAAGCTCGTATTTTTTAATAAGTCACATCGTTAATGGGAAAAAAGGTTCTATAGAAAGTACTCAAACAGAAGAACGTGACTTTACCGCAACTTCGTCGATCACGAGGGAGAGAAGAAAAATCAATTCGCCAACTATCACGAGATCATTGCGTAATGAATTTTTTTCGTGACGTAATTTCTTTCTTCCGTACTGAAAATAATTTACCAAATTAAGACATAATTGAGAATTTAGCGATAAACAAAATTCTTCTTTTATTTATAAAGTTTTTTTAAAAAAAAAAAGTATTAATTTTGACGTTAAATTTAATTAATTACGTAAAAAGTTTAAATTTAATTAGCGTAGAAGAACCAA
>NW_019384667.1:541047-552152 GCF_000671375.1 Centruroides sculpturatus | reverse complement strand
TTATTATTTATTATTATTTTTTTTTAATAATAAAGACCAATAACGATCTCCGAAATTCATTTCGCCAGTTCGTCTTACGTCACTGACATAAGCAATTTTCAAAAACGTCACTGATTGGTTGTTTTCTCAATGTGTTTATCTGATCCTTAACCATGTAATAATTTAATTAAACTTATTAATAAAGTAAAACATGATATATAATCATCATTAAATTAAATTAAATCAAAAGAAAATTAAGGCTATCGAGTAAAATTGTTAAATATAGCATATTTATCAAACTGTCTTAAAATTATCTGTAATTACTTTTACAGGGATTTTACTTAATTAAACGTATTTTATTTCCTTATCTATTTAAGAAAAATTCTTTTAATATTAGAAAAAGCTTAAGGGATGAACATTATTTCTCGTTACAGTGATGGATGTCTATGATTTTTTTTTATTATTTTAACGTTAAAAGATTGATCTTTAGCCCTCTGGTGGAATTAAACTCTTTCAGTAATTAACTGATTTTTCGTATGTTTTACCTTTAAGACATTCTTTAAATACTTCTTTACAGTTTTCGCTAAGCTTGAGATCTAACTCAGATTAAAAGTCTTATCTAGTTTTCTAGGTAATGACATCTTACTTACGATAATAGAATACGCCGTGACGGGAAGCGAAATCATTATTTTGCTTCATTTTTTTAAAGAATAATTCTAAAATAAATAAATAACACAGTATATTAGACCTAATAAGACCTGAAATTCATAATATATTAAGCCTAAAATACACAAAATAACTATATATTATGTTAAACACAACTAACAAAATACATATTACGCTTTGTTAACATAACTAATGCTAGGCCTGGAATATATAACTACCAACTAACTATATTGATAACGCAAGCAGGCCATATTTATATATAATTATGTAGAACCTATACTAACAAGCAATAGCCTGATCAGTATCTATTTGATACTAAATACATAGATTTGTTTACATTAATACTAACAGGAATCACACAATTCACAATGCAATATGGCAACATGATAATAATGACTTCTACATCAATATCAAAAATAATAAGGGTAAAGCTACAAATATAATAGAAAAATATGAAAACATTTCTATCCCACTATAACTACAAGCTATTGATAACAGCAAAGAAACCCTATTGTATGCAGTTAAACAGAACCAATATGCCCAACAATCTTATCAGCATCTACCAGATAATACTAAATACATGGATCTAACATTGATACTAACAGGAATCAGTGTTTGCAATATATATATAGTGATATGGCAACATGATAAACTATAATAGCTCCTACAGAAATAACCTCTGTAATATTACAAACACTAAACAACGTTGGATAGTAACTCTATATTGTTATCACTTTTAAGTAACATATTAGGGTATTATATTGAAATGACATGCAAGTTTACTTAATAATATTAACATTTAGTAGTGTCTAACGTTAACCAAAATATATATTGATTTAATTAACTATTAGTAACACTACAATTATGTTTGAAACAGTATGAAAACTCTANAATAAATATTTATTTTCTTATGTAAATATGGTATAAAGTGCATCTTTAATAAATAAATTTTACTTTTATATTGAATAAAATATATTATAATCATTAGATTTTATAGATTAAAAAAAATCCTATAATGTAGTAGGCCTACGTAAATATTCAATTTTCGAAGCTATTGAGATTTTAGTAATTTTGTAGCAATTTATTTTATTATTTTTTTTAAACTACTTTAATATAAAAAATTATAATTTAAAACGTTGTTATTAATAGAAAATATCCAGTTAGATTTTATTAAAAATATTTTTATCTCCAACAAACAACCTGCATAATCAATTTTTATATTTAAAAGTTTTATAAGATAATAAAAGCTTTTAACATATTTAATTATCTCTTTTGTTGTTATAAATATTATTATTAAACAAAATTTAATGAGTTTAGTCTATAGAATCGGATGGCGGAGACGTTTAAGGCTTCATCCTAACGTTCTGGGAGATCTGGGATGGAATGCGGGCGATCGACCCCTCGAAGTTTCCATGGATATGTTGAGTTCCCTTCCTCACCAACCGACCGCACCCCATGTTGGCCTGGCCAAATCCACAATAGGTTTGTAAAAAAAGGCCCTCTTAATGCCCACAAAGCAGCAAGAGCTAATTGTTTTGTAGAATCTTCCAAGGAGGATGCATGCCATCTCGACATGCTTTCCACGAGACACAGGCCCTATTTAAGTGTGCGAAATGCGAAAAAATCCAGGAAGAACCCATCAGTGGTCGAGTGGTATCCACTCGACCACTGATGGGCTCTTACCATGGGCTAATACCACTGAATGCAGGTTGTGGGTTTGCGCCTCTCCAACTTGCTGGCCACGTGGAGTCTTCCGGGTTTTTCTTCACGTTTGTAACACCTAAATAGGGCCCAGTTTTCTATAGAAAGTCCTCCCGGAAGACAGATCCCCACGTAACGCGTTGTCATGTGCAAAAAAAAACCGGAAAACTTCTTCACATTTCTAGCCCTTTGGTGGGGACCGCGACTAATTACCGGTGTTCAGTAGTTTTATTCACTGATGGGCGGCCAAAAATGTAAAGAACAAATTACGGTATCGTGTAAACCTAAATATGGAAAGTACAGTGTAGAAAGGTTACGAAAAACGTGCGGAGCGCAAAGATTTATGCGACGCTCTGTGTCACCTTTTTAATAGTTTCTACTTTTTTAACGTTTCATATAAGTCACATTTTAACCTAAATCAGTCTATCAACAAAATATATTACACAGAGTTTATTTATAATGTATTCATAGGAGCGTTTAAAGAATACATAAAAGTAAAACATGATGGCGCCGTGTCGTATCGACATTTTTAAAACCTACGTGAAAATTACTGAGATATTTTATCCTCATAAATAAAAATATCCTAATTTTTAAACGAATATTTAATTTTGTAAATCTAATTGTACATTCGCATACAATTGTAATAGGATATGACACATTTCTTAAAATTGCACTCAGTTCATTACAATGAATCAGTGGCATAGGTAAATACAGTGTGATCATAATTAAGAAGTAGGTTTCAGCCCGCTCTGTAGAAAAAACTACTGGGCAAATCTTAATCAAATTTGATATAAATACCTTCTTGAGTATGCGGTTTCGATTATCCGAAAAAAAATTTACTTTAAAATTCAGCCGCTAGGGCGAAATTTGGCACCGATGTATGCTTGATCATGCCTTTAACAAGGAATGATCAAGCATATATCGGCGCAAAATTGTGAAGAGAGTTTTGCGATTCATTTCATATCCGAAATTCGTTAGAAAACTAATTAATGCGCGCATTAAATGGAAACACAAGCGCCAAATTTCGCCCTAACGGTTGAATTTCTAACTAAATTTTTTTTTCCGAAAATCGAAACTGCATACTATGGACAGTATTTATACTGAATTTGATTGTGATTTGCCCAATATTTCTTATTGCAGAGAGGTCTGAACACCTACTGTTTAATTATTATCACACTGTACAGTCAGGTATTAATTAAAAATTTAAAAGAAAACCGCAATTGAAGTTTTAGTAAAACATTTAAAAAAATTATAAATAATAAAATATAAAATTTCATGTTTAGAATATACAATTTTTATTATTGAATTTAGAATTTTTTTTATTATTTAAAAAAATAAACCCTGTATATTTTTATTGGTGAAAGATAATTTAATAAGCTAGTATATTAAAGGGAGTTCGAGTAAATAAACTGTTTTTTGTTATTTTTCCAGCTTTTAATCCACAAAAACAAGAATAAAAATTTAATAAGATCCTTCGAGAGTTATTATTTTATTTTTTTATATACTTTGGAGAATCGAAGAAAATAAAAGAACAAAACACATACAAACACACACACACGTCTACTAAAATATAAAACAAGAATTTATTAATTCAGATATATAAACATTCAATTTAAATTTATATAATATAATAATAAATAATTATAAATTAAACTGTTGTTTGTCTGTTCGTCAAATGCTGTATAAATTTATTATATTTTTTAAAATAGAATTTAGTGTTTTAAATTTATATATTAAAATAAAATTATATAAACAATTGAATTGATGAGATAAGACAACGAAACAAATGGACGATCTGTCAAGGGGGTGGACTTCCTAAGAGTTTCTGGCTCCTATTTTGATTTTAGACCTGGAAAACTTGTTGGTGAGGCACGAACCCACGACCAGCATTCAGTGGTTTATTCACTCGACTACTAGTGGGATTATATATAAAAAAAATGATTATATGCTTATCTGAGCTGAAATTTCGAACTAATTCCTTTGTTATAGCGGAAATTTATTGAGTTATAATGGCATTTTTAAGATATACAGTTAAATAAACGTCAAGTTAATTTGCTATCGATAAAGCCTTTAATCTTCTTGACTTCTATACAAATTTTTGCTTTTTAGAAATTCGACAGCGGAAGGCTACGAAGACGTCAGTTCAATTTACTTTCAGATCTTAACTCGACTAATCTTTTACTAAATTTTTCCATAATGTGTAATATATATATATAAAAAAACGGGTTGTTTCATGAAAAAATCGATGAATAGAGTTGTGGCATCTCGGATAGCGAATTGTTTCTGAATAATGTTTGTGTATATCAGTGTATTCGGATGTGAATGTGTGTTTTACACGCATATGCAAGGCTGAGAAGAGGGCTTTATCCAGGGGCACAGGCCTTTAAAGGGCTCTCGAGCTGTGATCTATATTTAAAAGTTTTCCATTATAATGTCTAAGAAAAAATGTGTAATTTTGAATGCATAAAAAACAATAAATGTAATAAGCCGAGAGGGTCACCTCAAATAAAGAAGTCCGCGAGGCCTTAGCCTCAGGACCCACGATACCTCTCCAAGGTTATTTGCATGTTTCTATCTGTAGCCTATCCATTTTTGTATAATTATACGAATTGGTTTGATAGATCTATGATTATTACTGATGTTTATTTGCGTGCAGACGCATTGTCATGTGCGTGTTTCATTAGTTTGCATTATATATATATATGATGATACATAACTGAGTATGTGTTTATACTCAAATATTCACATATATATGCGTCTAGACACAGGCATATTTTAGTATTATTATATGAACTATGTCGTATTTTATTCGTTTGTTAGATCTATATGTGTTATTGATGTATATTCTCATATGTATCCTCACTTGCGTGCATCGCTAGTTTGCATGTCCCTATACTGTATATGATGATACATAAATGAATGATCATTTAGATGTGCCTAGCTTAACCGTATAAATAGCTTAAAAGTAGGAAACGAGTTTTTTAACAAGAAAAATCAGTTGTTGTAACTCAATGGCCACCATTTCTTCGCGATACGATCCGGAAATTAAGTTTGTTTTTTCTTTTTTTTTTTTTCTTTCTTTTTTCTCCTGCTGTATTGTTCCCCATCGTAATGCATTTTCATAATATTATACCCATCAGGTTAACATGGAAAAGATTATCGGCAGTACAAGAATTTTATTATTAATTCGCCATCTCATCATCTAGTCATATTGCAGTCAACATGACTTGCTGTATTTATAAATAAAGGACGGATTCAGATTAAATATTCTCTCATAATTCATTAATAAAAAAATATTATTTAAATGTCAAAAATTTCTATCAATTATTTAATTTATTAAAAACAATTCAATTTTATAAATAAATGTTTGATTTAATAGATAAAAACGCTCATATTTTTTTTTTTATTATTATTTTACTGCCATCTAGCGAGATTAATCATATATATATTCATTAGTTATTCGAATTTTTTTTTTACTTTAATAGAATAATTTTAAAAGATAAAACGATAAAAATGGTAATTTTTTTTTATTTTTTGTTTTTTTTAATTTATGAAGATTCTCTTTGTTATCTTTAGCGCGACTTTATCATAGAAGGATCTAAACTGCTCATACATCATTTATGATCCATAAGGTGAATTTTTAATGTTTTATTAACATATTATTAATCATAGATATCAAAATCCTGTTGTATTGATAATATTCTATTGCCTTCATTTCCTTAATAATATCCGTTTATACAGGATACGGAAAGACTATTGTCAGATATACGATTTAATTAACAACTAGGAATAACAACTTTACTATGAAGAGAGGTGTTATGTAATCATGAGTGTGATAATAATAATAATATAACCTCTGATGATCCTCATAAAAAAAAAAAATTCATTTTCTTCCACTTATTATCAGGTAAAGGTGATCAGCAGCTTTATAAATCTATAGAGTAGTTTAATTTTTAAACTTGCATCTGTAGTCTTGTTTAAATTAATTATTAATTTATTCGAATGGTATAAATTTTTAAACGTTACATTACACGCTGTAAATCAGTTTAGATATAGAGTCCAACCTCCGAACAACGGACATCGACAGGAATATTAAAATGGCCGTTGTTTGGAGGGTTTTTTTATATGCAGTTTCGTTCAAAAATAGAAAAAGTTCCTGGAAAAATGGCCTCGTTTAAATGTGGCCGTTTATTGCAGGTTGTACTGTATTACTAAAATATGTTAATTAAATAATAGAAAATGAATAAATGTCGCTCTAATAATAAATTCTGTAATTTATGTCGAATTTTTAGACTTAAATTGAGTCAATATGTTTAATTTAAATACATTTTAAAATTTATTATTATTATTATTTTAATATTAATAGAATTACTTAAGTTTTAAACAGTTATATTCTTACAGACTTCACTACATTTAAATGCATACAAAAGCGAAGTTAATGTATAGTATACTGTATAAGTCAAACCTCTGAACAACGGCCACTACTGGCTGGAACATAAAAAAGGCCGTTGTTTGGAGGTTATTTTGTATGTCCTTTTATTAAAAACAGTTTATGAAAAGAATGGCCTCTATTGAAAGGTTACTGTTGTTGAAGATTCGATTGTATTATATACAGTACAGTAAACTTTTCTAGTAAATATTTTCTATATTATTTCTAAGAATATATCAGATATATATTTAAAATATTCAAGAATATTACAAAACTTAATTAAATTTTTTGTTTAAATACAATTACCGTATTTCCTTCGCTGCAGATTCTAAACAATAAAACGTTAACTTAAGTAATCAATTGTGGTCTTATTAGATTACAATCGAGTTCTGTGATTTTGTGAAGTATTATCTTACAAAAGCATAGGTTATAAGATACGTTCAACTTTAAAATAAAAAAAATAATAATAAAATAAAAACTCTGAAAGTAAATTTACGGTTTATGCAACAAATCGAACTTTAAAAAAAATAAAATAAAATTTACTAAATTAATATTTCTAATTATTAATTTACTTAAGATTTATTAGTAAAGGTATCAACTCTTCGACACGAGTTCAAAAATCTTTTGTTTGCACTGGGACATTGGATAAAGATGAGATCATTTATCAAAATTACTGGAAACTGCAACGATTACGCTAAAAGTGAAATCGTTGTTTGGAAGAGTTTAGTTTATTAATCTTAATTTAAAGACGAACACTGTTCACGAATTTGCATTCATTAACAATATAGAATATCCAGCTAAGTACAGCAATGCAACCGAGTCGAGATATACTGTACGCTGAGCTTCATGGCTGTTCTTTATAATTTTATTACTGACAATGGAAAAAAAAAGAATGCAAGATAAATTTAATAATGTAAATACTTAATCATCTCAGCAAGATAATATTTTTTTTTCTTTTATTTTTTTTAAAGTTTCTACGCAGGAAAATAGTGTTGAGTTAATCGTGTAGCCTCTCTCATCGCGTATAACGCGCAGCAAATTGTTTGTTTATCTGGTCAACATTCGCATTCTTGTACAGAAACCATTTGCCAGAAACATGCCTGGAATATGTTCGATGGAATGTTGAAACTCTAATAAGTAATGATTCTTCCTAATAGAATGCGAGCTATTTTAGATTCGCATCGTTAGGGATATATATATGTATAGAATCTACTTTAAAACCAGAGTTTATTTAAAAGTATTGAGAGTTAGTAATTACAGTAGACCTATTTGGAAAAGTTAAAGGTTTGTTACAGGAAAGCTATTTTCTTAATTAAATTGCCAGAGTTAAGAAACAGCATCACGTAAAGCATTGAACGCAGCTTGATATTATGGTTCAGTTGTATAGTTAAGTTCCAGAACACTTTAATTGTAAAAATTAGTTTTGTAGATTTGTAGATAAAATTCTACTTAAATTACATTAGTAGCAAATTATATCCTCATTAAAATAACGAAGTTAAAAAGAAACGAAATGATTTGTTGTAATTGATTCATTTGAAAAGAAAAAAAATCACCTAATTGGTTTATTCGTGAAATGTAACATCGTGATTGGTCCATTTGAAAGTGATAATAACGGATTTATGCACAAAATTACGTCGTGACTGGCTTCGTTGAAAGAAAAAAAAAAACTCTATCGTAGTTAGCTCATTCGAAAATGACAATAATGGATTCATCCACGAAACATAATGCCGTGATTGGTTTAGTCATAAAACGCAGTACATAATTGGTTCATTCATAAATAAATTCAGTACCAGATAATTTTTTGAGACGTTAAAAGACATATAATTTAAATTTGTATGAAATTTACTCGAATTAATGTAATTAATGTAATTCAAGGAGTAAATATATCGCGAAATGTAATATTTACTTTTACTAAAAGATGAATTATGCGCGTATAGATTTATTGACGATGAAATGTGTAACATGTGCCTTCGAGGGAAGAGTATTGTGTTTGTTACTGATTTGCATTTTAAATAGATCCTTTGCAGGAATTGTTCGCATATATCATTCAAAAGGTGACTCGTGCGAGGTATTTATGTGACATTTTTAATTCCGCACATAATATAAAAAGATTGATTTGCGCTATCGAACTACTGTTTAACGTCCAGCAATGACAAAAAAAAGCGCCTCCAAGTCTAGGTATTAGGAAAAACACACTATAGGTTTTCGAAACGGAATTTTATAACACCAGCATCGATTGAAATATATATTTTACGATCGAATTTTATTATTTAGCTTTTCAAAAACTCATCAAATTCTACCTATAGTTACTTTACCCACACGAGGCTTCAGTTTTTCTCTGTATATTCCAGTTAACAATGGGAAAGAAAGGAGGGATAGGGAGAAAAGATAAATGAAAATTAAATATTTATCAGTCGTATATTTAACTTGGTAAATCCTTACAAACTAAACTTTTTCTTCAGTGCGTATTTAAGAAGGAAGCTTATTATTGCAGATGTTGAATTTCACATGTTCCATTACACACAGGCTTTTAAGACTCATTGATTTTTTAAAGACTCTAATACGACTTCAATTTACTTTTTTTTCCTTCGAGGCAAAGTTTAAAAAGTTTTAAAAAATTAATTTTACGAGTAGAAAAAAACCATATTCTAGCTTTTATTCTAAGAAAACTACGATAATTACTAGGTAGGGGAGACATCAATCGAATGATAAAATAATACATCTGGACAGAGTTAAAGAGAGTTACATTTCCAACAACAGGATCGTCTTCTTGTTTATAAGGGTCCAGCTGCTACCAAAAGAAAGAACATGACGGGTTTGAGAGTCGTTAAGACTGCTAAAGAACTGAGAGCGATAGTACTTTAACGGTCCACCAGATGTCCAGGAAGTTTGTTGAGAAAATATACAGCCTTCTCCTGTTTTAAATTCTAGAGTGTTTCCTATTCAACTCCCTATTACCTACTTAGATTTATCTATAGTTTCTTTTAATACGTCCTATTCCTAACCACTACATCATAACCTAATAAAACAGCAAGTTCTATTTATAACGCAGTCATTCGATACTCTTTTAAAGCCCTCGTAATTATGTAATAATGTCGAATTCCCAAAAGTATCTTTACGAATCCGCCATTATACAACTCGAAATTCCTTAATAACGTATATAACTTTTTCTTATAAATAACTATAATAAAATACAATAATGTAAAACACGACAGACTTTATTATACTATAAAGTAGCGCCTGGGCAAAACTTCTGGTGTGTAGGAATTGATTGGGAGACGTCTTCCAGAGCCTCGACGGTGTAGTAAACGTAGCGTGGTCTTCGAGAGCCCCTGCGAATGCTTGACGCTTCCCTGCTTAGCTTCAGTCAGAGTAGGAAGAGGTGTGTGTTAAGATGGTACCGAGTGCAGCTGCCAGGAGTATATCGGCCGCCGTGTTTCATACAATCGCCTGACTCGCCGCCATGGGAACGATATGGCGGGAAAACGTTGCTGCTGTCTTATCCATCTTCTATATATTGTCTATCGGATCTACTAACACCAGCAACCTCCGTGAGTAAAATTTATTATAACAGGTGCCACGACGTTGTTCGGGTTGTTTTTTTCCACCCTTCATATTGTAATCGATCCTACTATAGAAATTTTAATATATTATTCCCCTTTTTTTTCCTTCCACTTCTCTTCTCTTGCACGATTTGGTTAACATCCAAAAATCTTACCTTACTTCCTCTTACGTGGTTAAAAATATACCCCCGTCAAGATCGTGACTATCAAGGCCAATGACAAGTAGCGACAGTATCGTATCTAGCATTATTATTATTATTTCGTTTTCTTGTATTAAAAGTACGTTGTGCTTCCATTGGGCGGGAATGTTTGATAATCTTTACGAGGGGGAAAAACATTCTTTGAAGTCGTTTTATGGGGTAGAAAAAGGCTTAAAATTGATCCCCTTTTCTTGCAGATTTTAAGAGGGTTTACGCGTAGAATTTATTCCTTTTTTTTCCTCTTCGTTTCTCTTCTATAAGCTAAATGTATTCTGTTTCGTATCTAGTTTTTGTTTTGACTTCCAGAATAAAATAAAATAAAAGAATTCTGGAAGATTTATCGCGTGTTTTCGCCCGACAAAGTATCACCCCGCTGAATGTGCGAATGATGAGGTAAAACGCTTGTTTCGATCTTCAAAATTGGAAATTTATCTCCATAACGTTTGATTTCGGAAATTGTTTATCTGCTGTTCTCTCGCAGAAAAGGAATTTTATTTTATCTAAAATGGGCTCTTTTCGAATATTAAATTTTTCCATCTGTCTAAGGGGGGTCGGCAGTCATTTAGG
>NW_019384667.1:521492-534157 GCF_000671375.1 Centruroides sculpturatus | reverse complement strand
TTTTTTTTTTTTTTTTTTTTTAGCGAAATCGAATATGTTTAATACACATGTTTGTACTGTACACGTTTATATTTTCTTATATAGATAAGGTATAAGAAAATACAAATACATTATTTAATTATTGTATTTAAATTATGAAAACGGAAATACTGTATTTACAAAATTATAAATATATTACGTGATTGCGCCAATTTAATTAATTATAAACGTGGCAATATCCAATTGGTTATTTAAATTTTCAATTCTTCCTTTGATTAATTACTTTTAACTTTGGAAAATACGTACTTAGAAATATTAATTATCCAAATTGTTAATTAATTCTAATGCTATTTTTCTTGAATTTAATTTAAGAATATTTTCTGTTGAAGATATTTAAATAAAATAATTCGACCGTATAATCTGAAATAACGATCTCTATTTCAGTTAATCACTTGAGATTATATTATTATTATTATCGTAAAAATGACGATTGAAGAAGTCTTTATCGATTTTATATTTGAAAATTTCTAAAAAACTTTTTCGTTTGGTCTTAATTAAATTTTGCCAATTCATCACCGTAGACTTTTAGAAATTCTTGATATTTGGTGGTTTGACATTTTCAGTAACGCCTACGACCTTATTCGGTTAACTATTCAGAAAATTCGCCAAGTTTCAATTTACGAAATTTCCGTTTAATATTTAATTTACTGCATATGTAAATTAGCATTTGAATGGATTTTTTTTTTTTTTGCTTAGCATATTATAAATTCGAGACACCTGATGATTATTCTTTTCTTTGCTTTCGCATGACCGGAAGTGGCTTTAGGGTCGGAAATCACGTGCGTTTGACAGTCGAGTTAATTGGAAGAGCGTGCTGACGTAAGACACGTAATTGGCCTAAGGTGGTCGCTTAAGCAGGCATACAAGGAAAAGGTGGAACTCAAAAAAAGAAATGATGAAGTACTTCCATTTGTTTAAGCAACAAAATTTTGTAGAATATTTTAAATTTTCTGGATATTACGCAATTATTTGGAAATTTTTCCCAGAATTTACTTACATGTCGTGCTATTCGTGAATGATTTATAACTTTAGCTTTCCTTGTTTTAGTGAATAAATATCTTAGTCTATAATATTAAATACTGGGATATTGAACCGTAATAACATTTTATCAACCAACAACTATATATTACTTTATTCATTTAGCCAAGTTCTGTTGCCATTACTTCATCTCCAATTATAATAAATCGATAAACAGGCAGGCAGTAGATAGTCATATTTTTATTTCCGTGTAAAGTCAAGCTAAATTGATAGATTGGTAATTTATTTTTAGAGAATAATTTTCGAAACTTTTTCGTTAGAACATAAAAACTCATTTCAATAGGAGAAAAAAAGCATTTGAAAATTTATTTCAAATTAGTTGTAAATTTAGTTTGTTACTTCGGATGCCACGTGATGAGAGGAAACAGCTTCATTGATGTCTCATAATCCCTAAGCGAGAGAGAGGAGTGGAGGTTATTGCTTTGTGGCCAAACCTGGTAATTATATTCTGTAGTAAATTTACTATGAACGAATTTCTTTCTTTAATGTTATTTCTAGCTGAAAATCCAATTATACGTTTTGTAGAAAGAATTTATTATCTAGCAGTTTCGCTATATCTTTTAACAAATTGATGTCACGTGAATAAAAACAGAAGAATCTATTATTCGATTATTATAATTTTTTTTTTTAAATCATCTTCAGTTAATGTCTAGATAGATGTTAAGTAATAGGATTAGAAAGCCTCTCTAATGAAATATAGTTATTGAGTTGGTGCTTTTTTCTTATGAAATATCCAATAAAGTGCAAATTTCTTCCCGTGTAATTTGATAAGTAATCTCAATTGAGCAGTTCATTGGTTAATATTTGCTTCCAACTTATGAATTTCAGTTAAAAATTATTTTAATCGATCGTAATTTTATTACGGTAATAAAACTTAAAGATACATTAATATATAATCATCGTAATTATAATAATAATCAAATTATGTTAATTAATTAACATTAACTGAACCAAGTTGCAGTACATTAAAAAAAGAATAGAATTTCTTTAAGTAAAAGGTGCAATTAACCCATCGCCAGCTACATTTTCTGCCATTTATTATAATTGGTTGACAAGCCTAGCTTTGGGTATTTGCACCTTATCTTTACTTTCACTTTCTATCCTATATTGTTTCATAGCTCTGTTATCAGGCACATTGAAGACGATGCAAGTTCACGCTTGCGACGATGAAGAATTAAATATCAAATGCTGGGCCAACACAGTCATCAGCATATATTTCGCCCAATATGGACGATCAGAGAATTCTAAAATATGTTCTACAAACCAAGAGATAGATAAGATTTCAGAATGTTTAGTTCCTAATGCATTAAAAGTAAGTTTCGCAAATTATTTACTATTTTAAATATATTAAATAATTGTTAAATTTACAGAATTCTATTTTTCTTTGTCTACATGTATTTCGCATATCAATATCTTTTTTGTAGATATTGCTTTTCTCTATAGATATCCAAAGAATATAGATTAGGCTTGTTGACAAAATTCTCCTCACGACACAATTCAATGGGTATTCGTTATGACAACTTTACTTGTTTTCTTTGCAGGTGGTCGAAGCCGCTTGCAGAGAAAAGAGAGTTTGTGACATCAAAATAACCCCTGAAACATTTGGTGAAGATCCATGTCCTGGTGTTAGGAAATATGCCGAAGTTGCCTATAAATGTCGACCCAGTAATGCCATTAAGGACTTTAAAGCATATAATTTGTTGCATGTAAGTAAAAACAAGTAATTTTTTTCTAAAATAAAATTTTTTTTTAAAACATTCCTAGATACGTTTTTCAATAAAATTGCCTGTGAAGGAGAAAAATTAAGACTAAGATGCCATAAAACGCTCAAAATTGTTATCTATTCAGCCTTTTTCGGGGCTACAACCAGTAGCGTGCCAGAATGCCCCCATTTTCCTGGACTCCCAGGAGAAGGTAAGAATAATAATTAATTTTTTCTCATAAATATTTAACTATTCAAGTAACTATACCATTTTAAAATTAAATTTTAGTTATCTTTTACCATAATTGAAGTTTGTTTAAAATCAAATATTCAATATCCTGTAAGATTATTTGATTTGAAACCAAATACTTGGATTTAGTTGATGACATGTTTTGGCAGATTGCCAAGCGAGTTACGCTACAGAAACTGTGATGAAGAGTTGCCACGGTAGAAAGAAATGCTCTATATCAGTTGATCTGACAACATTTGAAAATCCTGGATGTAAACAAGGTACAAGACTCTTTCTGAAAGTTGTATATACTTGTGGTAAGTATTATCGTTCATACAATTGTCAGTATTTTTGCTTTTATAAAGGAAAACTTTTTCTTCTTCAATCTGTGTAAAAAGAAGCTGCATACATGTACTGCACTTGCAACATATTTCTTTATAAAAGCGTAAATTTTTACTCGAAATTTCACAAAATTTTTACAACTATTCTTTATTAACTAAATTATATTATATCTAATACACATATAAACGAAATTCTTATAAAATTTTCCTTTAAACTTTATTCATTTATTCTAATTTCGTTAAATTTATATACTATGTAATTATAAATAACCACAAATTATCCCTTTCAGTCCCTCAGGCAATATTAAAAGACTTAGAACTGGGAAGCGATGTTGATAAAGATGTTGACGAAGATAGCGATTATCCAACTTCCATCGAAGAACCACGCCCATTTGACGTGTCCACTACGTCGATACCATCGTTAGAAATCACTGATAAAGGTATATCAAATATTCCCATATTAGAAAGATATATTAATTCACAATCAATAAATGACCTCCAGATAGACCTCTCTCTTGATACCAACGCTTAGGTTATTACAGTAATTAATTATTTTAAATCAAATTGGATTCCTTCTTTTTCGCCTCGCAGATATGACCAAAATTCTTAATTAGAGGTACTCGCAATGCTATTTTTTATATATAAAATAATTTATGTAAAGAAATAAAGTGCAGGTGTTTCATTCGAGGTCGTTAAATGGCCTTCACCACTCTTATCCATGGGGTGTTTCTAGGAAATAAGATGGTAAACATTTTGTTGTAGCCTACTAAGGAGGTAATTAGCGCTCCAAATAAATCTTTTACTAAATGTAGAAAAACATTAAAGCATATGAGAAAAGATTAATCTTAAGATTCAAGAATGATATAAAGAAATATTTACTTTATAATGTTTCACTACATACTTATACAATTAGTAAATCCTTCTTATTCGAATTGTTACTAATAAATGTGATTAAGCTTTTAAGGCAAAGAAGAACTGCATTTTATGTAGTTCTACTTGCTTTAAAATTTATTTAATTTTAATTTTTGTATTATTTCTATATTATTCAGACTACGAAGGAACATATAAGCCTGATGTCCAGAGTGATGAATACACGACTGAGGAATTAACAGAAAACTGCACGACAGTCGAACGAAATCATCGTGTAATAGGATTTCTGACAGAATGGATATCAGCATATACTTTCGTGAAAGGTCAGATTTAATAAATTATAATTAAAATTATGATTTCCGTATAAATTTATCATAAGGAATTTTTTTCAGCCAACCAGGAGAGATTTATCCTTTATCTTACTCTTAGTTTGAGTGCTGGATTATTAGCATTCTTAGTTGTATTAGCAGGACGTTTATAC
The DNA here is from genome assembly GCF_000671375.1 of Centruroides sculpturatus. NCBI lineage: Eukaryota > Metazoa > Arthropoda > Arachnida > Scorpiones > Buthidae > Centruroides > Centruroides sculpturatus. The sequence goes on along the minus strand of NW_019384667.1, from coordinate 529,457 downwards.
TTCCAAAGACAACAAGAACGTAAAAGAGCAAAATTACACATCACAGATCCTCTGCCTTCCGTGTTTGACGATGCTTCAGAACTTGACCATTACGATACTTCAGGTAGACAAGAAAATAGTGTGGAAGTTGTCAGATATACCAATAGATCAACAATGTCTCGACAAGATAGTGACTCCCATCCACGAGCACCAATTTCTCATAATTATTATTACAGTTAGTACAATGAGGTATCGTATATTATTATTATAATATTATTATTGCTATTACTATAAAAAAAACCAACAACATCAACAACAAATCGTTTTGTCTTTGAATAGGCAGAACGATAGTCACAACTCACCAAAGAAACTGTTATGAAATTGTTACTGTTATAAATGAACAGGAATTGTGCAATATCGTTGTGCTAATGTTATTATCAGGTGTATTGCATTAAGGAATCGATGTATTTTTGATTCCAAACAAGTACCTGAATTAATTAAAACAAATTTATATATATATATAAATATATGTATAATATATCTTGCAAACTGATCCCACTTGAGTCGTGTACTCAAGATATGCTAAACCACTGCCTTGATTTATGGGCTTCCACCTTTTTCTGTCCCATACTTTGTGTACTTTAACACGATACTCATTCTGCACTTCTCCCAACGTCCATTCTACTGATTTCCTACCGCACAATTTATCCGGAAAAGAAAAAGAAAAAAAAAAAGAGAAGTCCTATTCGTCCTACATGTCTCCTTAAAAGAAAAACAAAATTACTTAGATTTTAAAGGCTTCTATATTGTACAAGTTTTGAATTCAGATTCTTAAACAAGAAAAGAATCATTTATACGGTCTTTAAACTGTAGATATGTTTATATTGATATAGTGTGACATCAAAAATTCCACGAACTTTTCGTAAACTTGAGCGCTTTTTTAAAAAAATAAATTTAAAACCATGAAGCAAACAAATACATTGTTAATGAATTTTTTCTCTTTGTAAAACTGTATTTGCCCGTGCTCCAATTTTTGATGTCATTTTTTTTAAGTTTTGATTGCCAATTAATAATTCTCTCTCTTTCTATCTCTCTTATAATGTTTAAAAGATGGAGAATTTTAAGGAATGCCCTACATTTTGGCTATTTTCAATGGAATATTTAACAATTTAATAAAGAAAAAACAGTCATGGCCATGTAAAAAATTAAATTTAAAAATATTTATAGATCCTAGAATTATTGTTTCATCTAAGGATCTTTATAAATATTATCAATAAAATAATATTTTAAATTATTGTCTCTTTAGTAATTTATTTCTAAATGGACAGTCATTTTTTCCCCCTCTACTTTTAAAAAAAAGTGCACATAAAATGACTTATCATTAAATTGCATTCAGTTTAAATTTTATTTTTAATTACATTCATCCATTATAGCCGTTAATTTAAATTGATATTTTAAAACGGCTAATTTAAATTAACGGTTAATCTAGAAATTAATATATAACTTACTTAATTTTAAATGGAGTGTAATTTAATCAACAACATACACACAAGGTTTTAATCAACAACGTGTATCAAATTAATCCGGAAAGAAAATGTAACAGAAACGTTTAAAATTTTCAAATAAAGTAGATATATATATATACATATAAAAATAAGATGGTAAAAAATCAGATTAACTAAATAGCATGGAGAAGAAAAACGAGCAGACATTACAGAAACTTTAATATCGATTTTGTATTCTGGGCATATATATTTTGACCCTCCCCCGTACTCCTTTCTTTTGTAATTCTTTTGTGTCGTTAAGATAGTGGAGAAATTCCTGTTTGCTCCAAACTACTTAATTGACATCACTATAGAAGTTGACGTGACGTGAATAATTTCGAAAATATCTCTTTTGTTTAAAATTTTATATAAATACATTTTTAATCTTTCCATAAAGACTTCGTCTCCATAATTATATTAATTATTTTTCAAAACTATAAGCGCTCATATAAAATTATGACATTTAATCGAGACGTGTGACTTTTTTTTAAAAATTTAGCTGGAAAAATTCTGTTACATGTTCTAAAAGTTTGAAATTATGTTAATATAGTTTTATAATTTAAATTATGATTCTACTAATCTTTTAAAAATATCGTAACAACGTAATAAAATGTTAAATTAAAGCGTTTTATCATGTTTTATAGAACGTCCACACGATTTAAGAGAAGTTTTATTTCTAAAGCTAACTTAATAGAACATAAGAATGCTCTCTTCTTATATACCTTTTATACAAGAGGAGAGAGAATATATTATAGTAATAATAATATAGAGTAATTTATGTATATATAATAAACATTTATGGAACATATATAACATCGTGTTGTAGTGTCTGCACAGAACATTAATTACAAGAGAATGACATATATAAAAACAAGTTCTGTTATAAAACTATGTAAGGAGATATATAAGAAAAATGTTCTCTCGATTCTAAGAAGCTTCGGAAGAACGAGAGTTCATTTCTTGTAGAAAATTTTGTACAGAATACCAGAATGCTTTTTTCTTGTAAACATTTCTGTTCAGAACATTAAAACGTTTATCTCTTTACAGTCTTTTGTGGGGGGGACGTAAAGTATCTCGCTTAGGAGCATAGCAAAAATCTTTCAAGAATCTTACAGAAAATCTCTAGAATGCAAGCAGATTCGGTTCAGTTTTAATAAAATATTGTCTAGGAGAAAAAAAAACAACACAAGAAATATAATTTAAAAGCTTTTGTAAGAAAGGCGTTAATTAATTAAAGAGGCAGAAAGATCGAGAAGAATATTTAAATTATTTTTCTATTTTTAATAAACAAAAATTGAAGAAATTTGAGTTATGAAATTTATGTAATATAGAAAAAGAATTATATTTTGAGTTAGAGTAAAAAAAAGAAAAAAAAGGAGGGGGAAACAATCTAGCGAAACCGATCGTGCCTTTTGGGATCTGAACAGGATTGACTTTCCTTTTCGAAAGAGGCATCTTCGTCAGAGGACTTTCAGTTATTTCTTATTGACTTTACTGTGTTGTTGAGTGACTCAACGACATTGTTAATGGGTACACTCTTATCGTTAAGCGACAATGTGACGAAAGGAGAGTTTTAATTAGCACAAATACGATACGCAGCATGCCAGCTGCTCCTCGAAATTATTATTCCAATATTCCTATTTTTGACCTCTGGGGATCACTAATGATAACACGACGAAATATTTATTTTAAAAAAAAGATCGGTTAACACTTTATTGATGAAATATTCATGAAAAAAATTTATTGGTTAATTGAACGGTGACGAAATACGAAGAGAAATATTTCCGTTTTTTTCCGATTTGAAAATAACCAATGAAACGTCGTGATCGATATACGTCATCAATACATCAATACGTTAATTGATGACGTTTATCGATCACGACGATTATTGGTTAATTTCAAATTTTAAAAATCTAATTGGTGTAATTATTTTACTTTTTAATTTAAAAAAGAAAATAATAAAATATTTCGTTTTTTATGATTAAAATAGTTGAACTTTTATATTTTTAGTTTAAAAATTGAACTACATCATCAATTCAAAACTTATTTTCTAGTTTATATACTGATATACTTATAGCCTTATATGTATACTGTAAATAGGCTATACAAACGAACTAAGAATATAAAAAATAAAATAAGCTGTAAATCTTTTCTCTTATATTTATTGCATATCTAAATTTAATCGCGTAAAAAAAAATTCAAAACATCCCTCGTAATAACGTCTTGTTGCAACGTCATCAGTTGCCATAACAACCGAAATGACCATAAATCACTAACACGTCGGAAATATCCGAAAAATATTTAAAAATTTTAATTAAAAATCATTTATTACTGTTAATTTTATTCATTTGGTTGAATAAATGCAGTGCATTAAAATTTGATAAATTATTTTTCTTCAATAATTTATGACGCCCACCAACTGGAACCAATCATATTCACCTTTTAATCCTACATCACCTGTTCAAAATTACATGACGTAATTTATGAGTTGTTTTATTGATACGCTCAATATATTACGACAGAATTGACCTTGGTGTCACCAGATCCAGCAAGGGATGCCTTCAAATGCTGTTTCTATGTAATGATATTTGTCGTTGGGGACAACATCTGCCACGACACATCTTTGTCTCGCCTTACTCTACCAGACAAGACCTTACTTATATTACTGACACCCAGAAAAAAATACTTTTATAAGGAATCATACGACCTTACTAACCTCGATGACGACATATCCGCTGTTTAATTCGTATTTTTATTATTATATTTTACTTTACAATGCTNTTTTAAATTAATTAAATATTGATAATTTATGTAGGTTATTTGGCTATAATTTTTTAAAATCAATTTTAGCACCGCCTCTATCGGTTAATAAATGAATTACAAAGATCGTCTGGTTCAGTTAAGTCCAATTAGGGTTATTCAGCTTAAACAAGAAGTATATTGAGATAAAACGAATGGATTTCTTTGAATATTGTTAAGTATCCACTCGAATAAGATACTAGGACAATTTTTATAAAGAAATCCAAGGCCTTCTTCCTAACAGTTTCTTACTGTTCTTTATTTTTCTTCCGAGATCAATAACAACACAAGTGGGCGGTGTATCAAAACAAACTGTAGGCTCCGATTCTCTTGTAAGGATTTTATACTGTTATATTTCTATTTCGTAACTTATTTAATCATTATTATAAGAGTTTTCAAAATAAATATCATCCTTTAAAGTATTAAATCCATCGAATTACAATCATGACCCCATTTGACGCTTTATAAAAGCATTCCGATTAGGGTTAAGATACAGAAAATCACGTGACATAACACACGGCTTTCGATTGGTTCAATTTTATTAAATGCCGATTGGTCGAAATTGTTTGTTTACAATATTTAAATTTTTAGTACTTTTCCGTTAACTGGGAGCTAGTCATTTTTATTACTATTTTTTTTTTTTTTTTTTTTAGCGAAATCGAATATGTTTAATACACATGTTTGTACTGTACACGTTTATATTTTCTTATATAGATAAGGTATAAGAAAATACAAATACATTATTTAATTATTGTATTTAAATTATGAAAACGGAAATACTGTATTTACAAAATTATAAATATATTACGTGATTGCGCCAATTTAATTAATTATAAACGTGGCAATATCCAATTGGTTATTTAAATTTTCAATTCTTCCTTTGATTAATTACTTTTAACTTTGGAAAATACGTACTTAGAAATATTAATTATCCAAATTGTTAATTAATTCTAATGCTATTTTTCTTGAATTTAATTTAAGAATATTTTCTGTTGAAGATATTTAAATAAAATAATTCGACCGTATAATCTGAAATAACGATCTCTATTTCAGTTAACATATGGAGATTATATTATTATTATTATTAATTGAAGGAGGGGAGGTCCTCCAGGTATCACTCAAAGGTACGACCTGGAGGTTGGAAAGTTCGGAAGGAAGAGTGAGGGTTATGAAGAATAGGGGATGAGGTTGGGACAGGTAAAGTTGAGAACACATAGCGCTTGCATTTATTAAACCAATAAGCAAATACAGTGGTATAACAAATGAATACATTAACAGGGAAATACTAGAAAATATATACAATTAGATGGCGCGACAACTTATAACAGACAATAAAGGAAGTACAACTAAGATTTAAAGAACCCGACAATATTATATAATTGACAATGAACATAACAGCTGATGAATGCTGACCACGTGTACGTAGTAAAAAGTAATAAACAGATTATTAATCAGGAGTTACACAAAATATTTACAAGACAGATGACAGAATGGAGCCAGTTGCTAATGCTAAAAGCTGTCCAGGGCTGAAGGATACCCATTTAGGGTAAGAAAACACGCACAGTTCGAGGCAAGCACACTGGGAAGAAAAGTTCGTTCACGTAGTTGCATGCTCGTCTTTGGTGTTAGGTAGATTCCTTGGTGGGTTGAGAGCTTCAGTGGCTGATAAGAAGTCATTGAGTCTGCTGTAGATGACCTTGTTTTCGATGAAAACATTAAGTGGGCAAGGCCAGTTAAAACCTTCATAGAGGACGCTGTCTAGAAGGTTGTTTCTTTTGTCGTCAAAGAGACTACAGTCAAACAGATAATGTTTACTGTTTTGGATTGAGTTATTGTCACAGTCACAGGTGTCCTCGTTGCGGAGGTTGAAGCGCTTTAAGTAAGCGCGAAAGTTGCCATGACCCGTAAGGAGTTGGGTCATGACAAACTTAGGTGTGAAGTGTTTCCACTCCAGTCGGCGAGCTATGTCAGGGATAAAGTCGAATGTTAATCTTCCAGTGTCACTGTTGTTCCATTCTTCTTGCCACTGATGGAGGGCGATTTGATAGCTCCAGTGCTTGATTTTGGAGAGAGGAATTTTGCTGTAGCTGGAGGGCAAGGTTGAGACTGCGGCGGACTTGGCAAGGCGGTCAGCGGCCTCATTGCCAACAACGCCAGAATGCCCACGCACCCACTTAAATTGGATATTATGTCCGTGACTGTTGTTGGAGAGAAGCTGGTGAATATGGAGGACGTTGTCACCCCGTTTCCCTTGATTGGTGATAGAGTAAATCGCAGTAATACTATCTGAGTATATTGTGATAGATTTGCTATGAGGAAACCATTCAGCAAAGACGTGGTCAATAGCCTTTGTAATGGCCAGAATTTCAGCTTGGGGAACAGAACAATGGGGACCAAGCTTAAATGCTGAACGATGAGTTTTCCCAGTTTGATGGTCATAGAGAACAAATGCCGCTCCAACTTTGTTGTCGTCTTTTGATCCGTCAGTGAAGATGGATATGTCGTTAGTTTCATTGTAAGTAGAGATGTTATTGCTGGCAGATGGATAGTCATACATTGTGTTTGAAGTGGGGTCCTTGAGTTCGATCCCGAAGGTTAAAATGTCATTTTTAAGGTCGTTGGGTAACTCCAAAAGTGTGTTATTATTCCTGATATTATCTAGTGGGTTATTGTTAAGAAACAGGTTGTTGAATTTCCAGTTCCTAGCCATCATCCTGGCCTTGATGTGAACTGGTATTAGACCGGCAATCACCAAAAGGGCAGAAGTCGGGGCTGTCCGGTAGGCCCTGCAAATCCTGAGGGCAGCTACCCTTTGGGCTTTTGATAGTTTTTTCTGGATGTACACTTTCTGGGTAGCATCAGCCCAAATGGGGGCCGCATAGAGCAGAATGGGCTCGATTGCCCCAAGATAGATGTGTTTAGCTGCCTTATAGCCTATGCCCCAGGTATTCTTAGCAATGCTAATGAGAGCATTCGAAGCCTTGGTTGCCTTAGCTACTACCATATTGACATGGCTAGACCATTGAAGTTGCTGTTCAAGCTTAACCCCAAGGTATGTGCACTCCTTAACCCGGGAGACTCTTACCCCATCGATCTCTATACGAGGGCTCTTCTGAAGAGGAGTGTTTTTCGAAAAGATGATGTAGTAACACTTGGAGTAATTGATGGGCAAGTTAATCTCCGCACTCCAGCTTGAAATTTTTGCTAATAGATTGTTACACAGGACTGACAGCCTGTCACGGTTTTTGTCAGATACCAGTATGACGGTATCGTCTGCGTACCCCTGTATGAGGTGATTGCCATCTTCGATGTTATTAATTTTTGTAAGGAGCTCGCTATGGACAATAGTCCAAAGACCGGGCCCTGAAATGGAGCCCTGTGGACAGCCCTTGGTGACGTCATAGGTATAGTTGACTTTGTTCACTAGGAAACCAGCTTTTCTGTCAGCAATGAAGCTTTTGATTAAATAGAATAGGTTCCTCGGGCAACAGTGATTCTTGAGTTGCTGCAGAATTGCAGGCCACCACAAGTTGTCAAAAGCCCCACGAAAGTCGATTGAGGCCAGGAGTGTGTGTTTTCCTTCAGTTTTGGCACTCTTGATATAATTGGTGATCGTTGTTAGAGCTGTTGTTGTCGATTTCCC